>NC_090725.1:140960281-141017781 GCF_036898095.1 Palaemon carinicauda
GTAGATCATTGAGTGGACAGGAAGTTCTTGACATCTGAACCGTTCTTTCAATTGCAATCAACCTGTGTGGATAGACTTCAACCGAAAATATGCCTCAACTATAAATGTCTTTTCCTCAGTAGTCCATGGCATCTCGAAGGTCGAATTTGGTAGACTCTTAGAACATGAATTTTTCTTGATAAATTTGAAAAATAAAAGGAATCGATGTTTTATTCCAAAAGTTATTCAAGTTTAGGTGATGACCGTTTTTTTTTTTTTTTTTTTTTTGTCACCCTGTAGATCAGTGTTTCCCAACCCTGGAGTAAATTACCCCAGTGGGGTAATGGACCTGTATTTTTGGGGTAATCAAGATGTTCTGAAATTGAGTTATTCACATTCCCATAATTAATATTGTTATATTGAATATTCTGCACTGATGATGGTTCATTTTAATATTGATTAAAATGGAAAAATTTGCATTTGGTTTGGATCCTTAACTATAAGCAGCCAATAGCGGGCTACATGATCCATACAGTTCATCAGGTGGCTGCAAAAAAACATCCGATGTTACCGGGTACATGTTCAATGGGGTAATTGATTAGTTGGAAATAAAATTTTGGGGTAATCATTTAAAAAAGGTTGGGAAACACTGCTGTAGATAGTCCTCGAAGACTGTGTTTGTCATAAGCAAAAAAGAAAAAGGTAGTCATGAAAGATTTAGATTTATAAGTAACCAGAAAAAAAGTGTGCCTAAAAGGCTCAGAAAGTCTTTGAGACTAGGACCAAGTGTGGAATAAAGGGAAAGGGCCCAAGACTGATAAGTGGATAGAACTAGTCAAGTATCCATGTATGTTGAAGGAAAAGGTGATATAAGATAGATGTAGGTGATGATGATGTATAAAAATATCTGAAATAAGAGACGTATCAAATGCTTTTAAAGAATTTTATTCAATGACATTACTTTGTTTCTGGGCTCGAACCTGTGCCGCCCAGTGAATAAGCTCCATTTAGCACTTATTCTTAGGTAATTTACTGCTAAATATACCAGAGAAAAAATGTAAAGGAGTGCTAGGTTAACTAGCTCGCTCACCTATTGGTGTCGGTATAAAATTGGGCGTATAATCCAAAGGTCCCGCACTATTTAGATTCATCCACGACAGAAACCCCAATAGAGGAGAGCTGTTCAACCTCACTCGGTACTACTAACAATGCATCCGCTCAGAACCCAACTCCTTTTAGCACGTCTTGTGTGTAACCCGCTTTTTTGTTGTGCTCTCGTTTTTTCGCTTATTTTCTTTGGATTATGGCTTCTTCGTCGGTTTCCCTGGAGACACCGTCTAAGTTAAGTACCAAGCTGTGTTTTGCTGTGTTTTGAGCAACCTAGATCGTCTAATATTTGAATTATAGGAGTGTATTCTCTTCGTTCATACCGATCTTGCTTGATTCCATTTACAGTTGGTACTCCTGTTTTGAGAGCTTTTAGTTTCACTCGCGGTGTTACTATATGTATTATTTTTATTATTAAATTTTATTTGTTATTATGGATATTCAATATTTAGCGTTTAGAACCCTCGTGGTTCAAATTTTGGGCCGATATCATTTACGTATCGTTATGGCTGCCGACCTTCGTGCTAGGCGGCAATGTTATTTTTTAAGCCATCAGGTGTGTCTTTTGTGATTTAATTATTATGTTGCATGCCTTGCCCAAAAATTTTTATGTGTTTATTTTATATTATCAACGCTATTACTATTATAATGAATATTGTGCTATTACTCCGTTTGATCTGTCTGGTTGGGGATCGTCAGTTGGTAGCCCTGCGGCTCCGTATCACGTGATCCTCCCCCATGCTCCCCCTCTCGCTAGGTGGGTGGCTAGGCTTCTCTCCCCCTCTCCCCTAGGGGATCGTTGCCTTCCCTCCTTGTAGAGGGGGTAGTTCAGTGTTTATGGACTTTGTCCTCCGGGTGTCCCGGCGGGTTCGGCTCTGTCTAGTCTGGTTGGCCACCGGTCAACAGAGTTGGATCCCGGTGCACCCTATTTTATATTCACTTATCACACTGGTTTATGTTATATGAAACCCTCTGGGTTCCGTTGGCGGTTCTTATCTACAGTTCCGCCCCCCTATTTAATTTATAACAGTTCCTATGATGATTATATGACAGATCACTACCCCGGAGTTCCTATACGAATTGGTTTTGGATACTTTTATTTCCCGGCCCGGGGCTTAGCCTCGCCCCGGGAAATCAGACACCCTGTGTCTTAAATTTTAGTTGTTGCATCCTTTTTTATACTCCCGGCTCGACCGGAATGGATGGCTATACTTTAGTCTTAAGCTAGACTTTTGTTTAGGCCGGGTCCTCCGGACCCGCCCCTACTTAAGAATATTACAGTTAAGCCCTAATCTTGTGTTAGGCTTATGTTAGGCTCGGGTCCTCCGGACCCGCCCCTACTTAAGAGAATTACAGTTTCTCATATACTATTTACTTTAGTCTTAAGCTAGACTTATGTTTAGGCCGGGTCCTCCGGACCCGCCCCTACTTAAGAATATTACAGTTAAGCCCTAATCTTGTGTTAGGCTTATGTTAGGCCCGGGTCCTCCGGACCCGCCCCTACTTAAGAGAATTACAGTTTCTCATATACTATTTACTTTAGTCTTAAGCTAGACTTATGTTTAGGCCGGGTCCTCCGGACCCGCCCCTTCTTAAGAATATTACAGTTAAGCCCTAATCTTGTGTTAGGCTTATGTTAGGCCCGGGTCCTCCGGACCCGCCCCTACTTAAGAGAATTACAGTTTCTCATATACTATTTACTTTAGTCTTAAGCTAGACTTATGTTTAGGCCGGGTCCTCCGGACCCGCCCCTTCTTAAGAATATTACAGTTAAGCCCTAATCTTGTGTTAGGCTTATGTTAGGCCCGGGTCCTCCGGACCCGCCCCTACTTAAGAGAATTACAGTTTCTCATATACTATTTACTTTAGTCTTAAGCTAGACTTATGTTTAGGCCGGGTCCTCCGGACCCGCCCCTTCTTAAGAATATTACAGTTAAGCCCTAATCTTGTGTTAGGCTTATGTTAGGCCCGGGTCCTCCGGACCCGCCCCCTACTTAAGAGAATTACAGTTTCTCATATACTATTCTTTTTATAGATGGTGCATTGTCAGACGACAGCCTGTGCAGCTGTTCTACATCAGCCCTGCGGCCATACCGTCTGTCGGTCTCACGCCCTCTGCGGTGTGCAGCTGGAGGACGTCGTGGTATGGCACCCGGATAACTGTGTGGTCTGTTTTGACCTCGTTACCACCCTTGGATCTGACTCGGTGAGTCCCGTTGGCTATGTTGCCTTCTTATTTATCTTACCTTTTTTGGCATACATACACTATTTAGTAAGATATCTATGGTCTTGAAGGACCACTGGGAGTCTGCCCTTTTATAATTCCCACTATTATTTCAGGCATCCCCGGAGCAAAAGTCTGCGGCTCGGGCCACACTGAAAGTGTGGGTTGGTGGTTTTGCCCGGAACGTGAAGTCCAAGCGGCCGTACGTCCTCTCCGAGGACTACTGTTCCCTGATTTACCCCAACGCCAAGTCTTCAGCCGCTGTGGCTAGGCATGTTGCAGCTCCCATCATTGCCCACATTGATGCCACCATAGCGGGGTTTATTGATTCAGAGCAGGATCCGTCGGACGCCCCCGGAGATCTAGAAGACAATGTTGCCACCATGAACCTTGACGTGGAACCCATGTTATTGGATGATCCAGATACAGGTAGGGTGGTAAGTGAGGCAGGTGTTTCTGGCGCTGAGATTCCTATCCTCAGCCCCTCTCTTTCTTCTTCTGCTGATCGCTCTTCCTTCCATGGTTTTTCTGGGGACCGTGATTCGTCCCAACGATCACACCCGGTTCCCCCCAAGAATAAGTCTAGAACCTTACCTAAAGTTCATAAGCCTCATAAGGCTTCTCATGGTTCTAAACAGAATACAAACCTGTCATCTAAGGCTTCTGGCTCCTCCTCTAAGTCTCGCGACCCGGGAGTTCATTCCGCCACACCTGCTGCTAGCCCGGGCTTTTCCGAATCAGCCATGCTTCGCATCGTGTCGGAGATGCAGGCTAAGTTTGTATCAGAAATAAAGTCTAAGATGGACACGATGTTCTCTAACATCGGTCAGAGACTTGGGGCATTAGAGCAAGGTGCTCCGGAGCGGGTCCAAAGCTCTCTCATCCCGGATGCCTCTAAGCTCCCGCAGTTTGCCAAAAACAACCCTTGGCGTATGGCTCTTCATTCCCCGTTCTCAGACGGAATGTTAACTTTGGAGGGTCTTGGCACTCGTCCCCTAGAGGACTTTGAATTCTTTCCTCCTGGTCTGGCATTTCCATTTCATGGTTATGCCAGGCTTACCGAGGAAGCTTTGGTTCGGTTAGACAAGGTCCCCAAGGAGACAGTCATCTTCCCAAAAGAGCAGGCCCAATCTGTGTGGGCCAGATTCCTGAATGACATCGGCTGCGCCAACACTATGTTGACGCCTTATAAGAGCTCTTTTACAATGTTCCTAATGGACAAAAACACCGTGACTCCATGTGTCAATAAGGTAGCAGAGCTTGCCTTCCAATATGCTCTGGAGGAGAAGCCCTTGCCTCCCATCCGAGAGGTGGATCCAATCTCCCTCCTTCTTCCTTCAGGCATTGAGTGTTGGGACAACGTCCATACCACATTTACCTCTGGAAAGCTAGCAGCAGACTGTGCTTCGGTAATGTTTAGTGAGCGGCTTCCCCGTCTCCCGGAATCCCTCATTAAACAGGAGTATGATTCTCGCCTACGCGTTGGCCGTACTCTGAACCTGGCCACTTCCACGGAGTCGATAGCCTTGACTTACGATACTGAGAGTATTTTTAAATCTCTCAACAAGGCTACGTTGCAGTCATTATACTACGACCTGTATGACTTCGCTACTGCTAAACGCAAGTGTCGCAAACATGTCCTGGCAGAGGCGACTATTAGGCATGAACCTAATAAGCTGATCCGGTCCTCCTGTTGGGGTTCAAACCTCTTCCCTGAGGACCTTGTAGAGGAAGTCTTGGCGGAGGCCACTAGAGTCAACCAGAGCCTTAAAGCCCGTTGGGGTTTGACTCCTAAACGTAAATCTGACCCTGCAAATTACCAAGCCCGGGGTAGGAAGAAGCTCCGTCCATATACTTCCACCCAGTTCAGGCAACAGCAGACTGGTTCGCCCATTTTCCGGCTGCCTCTTCCCCCATCTCCTGTTGCCCCGGCACAGCCTTCCACCTCTCAGGCTCCTTCGGACGACTATGTCACCGTTCTGCTTCCTAAGAGCCAGCTTTCTGGTGCCTCCGCCACTTCTCCTGCCTTTAACCAGTCGTATGAGGCTCATAGCTCTTCCCAGAGTTATGGTAGAGGTAGAGGCTACCACCGTGGTTCTAACCAGAACAAAGGCAGGGGAAGAGCTTTTCGCAGAGGAAAGAACTTCCGAGGCGGACGTGGAGGCAACTCCTCAAACCAATACTGAGGTGCAGCAGGTAGGGGGGGGGGCTCTATGCCTTCCGCAACAAATGGAGGTTCAGTCCCTGGGCGTTCAGTATCATCTCCAAGGGACTGGGGTGGAGTTGGATTCAAGGACCTCCTCCTCCGAACAAATTTCGTCAACATTCCACTCCGGACCTGGTCGAATTTGTCCAGGATCTTTTACAAAAGAACGCCGTACAAGAAACGAAACACCTGAAGTTTCAAGGTCGGCTGTTCAGTGTCCCGAAGAAGGATTCAGACAAGAGAAAAGTGATTCTAGACCTATCCCTTCTCAACTTGTCCATTCAATGCGACAAGTTTCGAATGCTTACCGTCTCGCAGGTGCGGACCTTACTTCCCCGTGGGGCCGTCACCACCTCTATCGATCTTACAGACGCCTATTATCACGTCCCGATAGCGAGACACTTCCGTCCGTACCTAGGCTTTCGCTTAGGGGACAAAAGTTACTCCTTCAAGGTGATGCCTTTCGGGCTCAACATCGCCCCAAGGATCTTCACAAAGTTAGCAGAAGTCGCTGTTCAGGAACTCAGGAATCAAGGGATTCAAGTAGTAGCCTATCTGGACGACTGGCTCATTTGGTCAGACACCTCCCAAAATTGCCTAAAAGCCACTCACAAAGTCATCCATTATCTTCAATCTCTAGGCTTCCAGATCAACTTCAAGAAGTCCCGTCTTCTTCCAAAATCGAAGTTCCAATGGCTCGGCCTGCAATGGGATCTTATATCTCATACTCTGTGTCTTCCCAGACCCAAGAGGTTAGAGATTGCAAGGAACACCAAACGCTTTCTCAAAGACAAAGTAAGTTCCAGACGACTCCAAGAGAGGATTCTGGGGTCCCTTCAGTTTGCCTCAGTGACGGATCTTCTTCTGAAGGCAAAATTGAAAGATATCAATCGTGTCTGGCGTTCGAGGGCGAACCGGAAGCTCCGGGACAGGAAAGTCCGCCTTCCTCCCATTCTACGGGAAAGACTTCTTCCTTGGACAAGAGCAAACAGTCTGTCAAAGTCAGTTCCCCTTCGATTTCCGCCTCCGAAATTAATCATTCACACGGACGCATCCTTATCAGGTTGGGGCGGTTATTCTCAGCTCAAGAAAGTTCAAGGTCTTTGGACTCCCTTGTTCCGCCAATTTCACATCAATGTGCTAGAGGCCATGGCAGTTCTTCTAACCCTGAAACGTCTTGCTCTTCCCAAGAAACAACACCTTCGTCTGGTCCTCGACAGCGAAGTGGTGGTCCGCTGCCTCAACAGAGGCGGGTCAAAGTCAGGGCCTCTGAACCATGTTCTAGTAGCCATATTCTCCCTAGCAGCCTTGAACCGTTGGCATCTTTCAGCTGTCCACCTGGCGGGAGTCCGGAATGTAGTGGCAGACGCCCTGTCCCGGACCTCCCCTCTAGAATCGGAATGGTCACTCGATCTAAAGTCATTTCGATGGATTCTCTCTCAGGTTCCCGGTCTCCAAGTGGACCTCTTCGCCACGGAATCCAACCACAAATTGAGAGTATATGTGGCTCCCAATCTAGACCCTCAGGCTTACGCCACAGACGCCATGTCACAGAATTGGGACACCTGGGAAAAGATTTATCTCTTTCCCCCGGTGAATCTTTTGCTGAAAGTTCTAGACAAACTGAGATCCTTCAAGGGACAAGTAGCCTTGGTCGCACCCAACTGGCCCAAGAGCAACTGGTATCCTCTCCTGCGAGAGTTGAGACTATACCCTCACCCGATACCCAATCCGGTTCTGTCTCAGATAGTACAAACACGCGTTGTGTACGCTTTCTCAAACATTCAGAGCGCCCTAACTTTATGGACTTTATGAAGTTTGCGGCTATGCATGGTGCCAATATTGATCCTCAAAACACCTTGTTCCTAGAATCGGATAAACGGGATTCCACCATCCGCCAGTATGACTCTGCAGTTAAAAAGTTGGCAAAATTTTTAATAGACTCAGACGTGAACTGTATGAACTTGAACCTTACAGTCACTTTCTTTAGATCTTTATTAGAATCAGGTCTGGCAGCCAATACTATCACCACTATTAAATCGGCTCTGAAAAAGATCTTCCTAGTGGGTTTTAACATAGATTTAACCGACTCTTTGTTAGCTTCAATTCCGAAAGCTTGTGCCAGACTGAAACCGGTTACTCGTCCTACTCCGGTGACCTGGTTCCTTAATGACGTACTTAGATTGGCTTCTGATACCATTAACAGTTCTTGTGATTACATTCCCCTTCTCAGGAAAACACTTTTCCTGGTGAGCTTGGCTTCCGGGGCAAGAATTTCTGAATTGGCAGCCTTGTCAAGAGACCCGGGTCATATTGACTTCCTGCCTTCGGGAGAGGTCCTTCTTTCTCCTAACAAATTCTTTTTGGCTAAGAACGAAGACCCTCAAAACAGATGGTCTTCCTGGAAAATTGTTCCCCTCACGCAAGATCCGTCTCTGTGCCCTGTTACTACTCTTAGGTCTTATTTATCCCGGACCTCCTCTAACTCCTCGGGGCCTCTATTCGTTAGAGAACAAGGCGGTACCATTACTATTAAAGGGATCAGGCAACAAATCTTGTATTTTATTAAACAAGCTAACCCTGACTCTTTTCCTCTTGCACATGATATCAGGGCGGTTGCTACCTCGGTGAACTTCTTTCACCACATGAATTTTACAGACCTTTCCAGGTATACAGGGTGGAAATCACCGTCAGTGTTCAAGAAACACTACCTTAAACATTTGGAAGCCCTAAAATTTTCTACAGTAGCCGCAGGGAGCATAGTTACTCCCAAGTAACTCACAGGTTAATGCCTTGACTCTTTATCTCTCCCTCTTACCTGCCTCATTTATACCCTATTGTATTCGTTGGTCTCGCACCTGAATACTGTTATTATATTTGTAAATTTTATACTCCTGAGTATCTGTATATATTATCACTCACGGCATTATTATACCTACCTTATTGGATTTATGTTCATATTTAAGATACCCTTATAATTGTTTTTTGGTACTCATCTCTGATTAAAAGCATCCTGTATTTCCCTTACGCTTATGTTTTTTCCTTTATTTTGCAAGTTTGGTGACATTTTCTCTTGTATAGATTCACTGGGCGGCACAGGTTCGAGCCCAGAAAAGGGATTTTGACGTAGGAAAAATCTATTTCTGGGCGAAGGACCTGTGCCGCCCAGTGAACCCTCCCAGCTCCTCTCCCTTGGAGTCCCCAAACTTTGGGTGCTAAGGAGTTGGGTTCTGAGCGGATGCATTGTTAGTAGTATCGAGTGAGGTTGAACAGCTCTCCTCTATTGGGGTTTCTGTCGTGGATGAATCTAAATAGTGCGGGACCTCTGGATTATACGCCCAATTTTATACCGACACCAATAGGTGAGCGAGCTAGTTAACCTAGCACTCCTTTACATTTTTTCTCTGGTATATTTAGCAGTAAATTACCTAAGAATAAGTGCTAAATGGAGCTTATTCACTGGGCGGCACAGGTCCTTCGCCCAGAAATAGATTTTTCCTACGTCAAAATCCCTTTTTTAAAGAATTGGTCCCTTAACCTTCTAGCCCCTCGGCATGACTTGGGGTATATCTTGCCATCACTTCAAATCTAAATATATTTTTAGTTTCATTGCAAATTTTGCTCATATATCTTGAATTATTTATTCTTTGCATCATTGTCCTGGCCCTGTAGAGGAGTAGCATTGTTAGTGTATAGGCATTATTTAAAGGTCTTTCCATTGTCTCCTTGGCACCTAGCAGAATTCACTTATTTACCTCCTCCTAGACCCCCATTTCTGCTTTATTTCCATCTGGCTGTCTAACCTCTTAACTTGTAATTCCTCTTACAGCTTTGGAGTTTTCCCCTTTTTACATACTGTATGAATGCTGAATGGCCATTGCAGGGCCTTGTTTGTCAAATTCCTGAATTTATTCATTTTTAAATGGTAGTCGAACTTTGATGACTTAGCATTATTTTAAAGGTACTTTTGATTACTTGTAAGTTATGGAGAGGATAAAGAAGGTTGGTATATCTGTAGGAAATTTAACATAACAAACAATTCTTTAGAGCCTGGCACAATTTTGGCAACCATGGATGAAGTATATATCTACGAGAATATCATCATACACTAGAAATAATCTTTATTTGTCACATTTTCTCCTTAAGAGGGTCCTTTGAAGAGCAATATTTTTATCCACAGATTATATGGACGTATGTCACTTGCTTAAAGATTACCAGTTGGCAAAATTAGTTGATATGGCTAGTCACATATCATATTTGAAGATCAATTACTGTGTCATTGACATATAACCCTGCAAGTTTAGTACAGTATAAATAAGATAGGAATGGTATTGAAGTTTTTCAATTATAATTTCTTAAGCATATTTGGAACAAATAATTTCTTTACATTCATATATAGTAAGCTTCGTCAACAAACTAATTGGTTTGGCTCAATCAACTAGATTTATAATTCCCATGAACCAGACAGCTCTTGTAACCAATATATCTTTGTGCATTTGTAGATGGCGTGCCCTCATCTTAATATGTAAGAAGTATAGGAAAATAACATAGCTTAGGTTATTCCTTTATATTTTCTTATCTAACAAGATGTATGGTCTAGAAAAGACATGTTTTTCCGGCACTAAATACAAACCCTTTCGCTCTTTATTAGGAAATATACTTTCGGCAAACCTGGAAGACGAGCCACATGAGGTGTAACTACCCCGCAGCTAGTTAGCAAGGGGTAGGGGTGTAGTACAGGCTACCCTGCTCACACACACCTGGGTTCTATCGTCACTTTTACTTTTGGCTCAGTGGAGAGTGAACGTTCGTCTCTCTCTACCGCTCAACCTTTCTTGACTGGCCTTTGACTAATCTGTTCTTTACCTTTTTGTTTTATTTTCACAGGTGTGAGTGTTGCTGTTTCGGAGACGGTTTAGTGCCAGGTTTTCCTCAAGGGCAGAGAAACCTTTTCTTACGATCTCTTCCCCTTTGACGCCAGAAAACCCTTAGGCTGGAGGCTCCCCCAGCTTCCAGTAGTGTAGTGGCTCCATAGTCCTCCACAGGGTAGTCATTCTCCGTGTGGATGCTTCTTCACCATATGAAGTAGATGTAGCTCGCACCCAGCGAGTTCGACAGCAGGAAGGCTGCTTGCGGTCGACCCAGAGCTCGACTTCGGTCTTGCTCCTCTACGCTGACAATGACACACTTCCCTGTTCTGTGATGGCAGCCGGAGGAGGGAGGACAAAGTCTAAAGCTTGTTTCTGTGCCTCTAGGGGGACATCTATCCTGTTCGTAGGGAAAGTTTTCTCCTGTGTGGTTTTCTGAATACAGAGCTGATGATGAAACAGTCCCTCATTTTGCAATGGCAGCCGGGTGAGGGAGTGCAGTCTGAAGCATGTTCCTGCGCCTCTTGGCAGACATCTTTCCTATTTGCTGGTTAGGTTTTCTACCGAGTGGTTTTCTTCAGTGCTAACGACGCTGCACTTCCTCGTTCTGCGATGGCAGCAGGTGGAGGGAATGCAAAGTCTGAAGCATGTTCCTGTACCTCTCGGCGGACACCTTTCCCGTTTGCGATATTCTTCAGCGTTACTAATGTTGCACTCCATCGTTCAGCTAATGCAAGGGGGGTAAGGAGTGCAAAGTCTTAAGCATGTTCCTGTGCCTTTCAGTGATCACCGGTCCCGTTCGCGGGTTAGGTTTTCTCTCGAGTGGTTTTCCTCAGCGCTGACGATGAAGCACTCCCTCGTGCGATGCCAGCCGGTGGAGGGAGTGCAAAATCCGATGCTTGTTCCTGTTCTTGTAGATGTGACTGCTTCTGACCTGTTATTGCCTTCATTGCCTGCGGCAGTTCCTGATCATCATGCTGGCGACGGCGTTCTCCCTTGTTCTGAGCTTGCTTAGCCGGCAGAGGAAGGGCAAAGTCTGAAGCTTGCTCCTGCTCCTCATAGTCAACACCATTCCCGTACGCGGGTTCGGTCCTCCCTGGACTAGTCTTTGCCACGCTGTGTTAACAGAGGGTTATGGACTCATCCCTTCCTTTCTCTAAACCCTCAGAGTGTGACTCAGAGCATATGTTACTTACCCTTGCGAGTTAGATGCTTCCAGCGTCTATCTGCCTTTAATCCTAGGTGTGTCATCTCACCCAGCTGATTCGTGACTCCCAGCTGATTCGTGACTCCCAGCTGACTCGTCTCTCTCAGCTGACTCGTCTCTCTCAGCTGACTTGCCTCGCCCAGCTGACTCGCCTCGCCCAGCTGACTCGTCTCTCCCACCTGACTCGTTTCACATAGATGACTCGTCTGGTCTTGTAGACTTGCCTCACCCAGTCCTGCTGCAGCTTGCGATTGCCTATCAACTTGCGATCACCTGTCATCTCGCAATCTTCCATCTGCTTATGATCGCCTGTCAGCCCATGATCACCCGTCAGCTAGCGATCGCCAGTCAGCTCTCTTAGGTTCCTGGAGTTCCAGAAACCACTTTCAGTGCCTGACGAGTCCTCTTCCCTTCATCACCCTTCTGTTCTCTACCACACTTCTAGACTAACAACGAGACAGCACAGACCAGCTTGTAACCAGGCTTCTGCTCATGACCAGTCTCCAGCTCGTGACTGAGTTTCCAGCATGCCAGGGCAGACCACTATTCAGTGCTACAGCACTGCCCAGCTTGTGACTTTCCCTTCGAAGGTAAAGTTGGCCTCCGTCTTTGATGATCGGCAATCTTCCCGCTTGCGGTGTAGAATCGCTGACAACCAGTGACAAGTCTCGGAAGCCTTGATATTTGGGATAGTCATTACCGACTTTGTTCGACAGAGAGTTTCTCGGGTGAGGATCGTAGAGCACTACCAGCTATGACTCACCGCACACAAGCGTATTGCTCTTCCCAGTGAGACTCGCCCTCTTCTCTACTCGTCTTTTACAATAGCGCTAGAGTAATTGCTTCAACGATCATTGCTAGTATCACACAATCACACAGATTACTCGGGTCACTAAAACATGTTATTGCACCTAGGTTTTAGCGAGGTGTCAGGGTTTTCTCCCTTATGCGTGCGTAGCACGATGGATGGAAAACTCTCGTCAAAAGTCAGCCAGTTGGGTTGGACTTTCACCCACCTTAGGGGCGAGTCTTCCCTAATAAAGAGTGAAAGGGTTTGTACAATATTTAGTGACGGAAGAAAGGACAAATTTAGAGTAATTTGTATTGTTCCTAATGATACAAACCTTGTGCTCTTTATACAAAATTGGCCTACCATCACCTATCTCCTGACAAGTCCTGCCTGCAAGCAAAGGTGACGATAGAACACAGGTGTGTGTGTGTGTGAGCAGGATGACTGGTACTACCCCCTACCACCCGCTAACTAGTGGTGGGATAGTTACACCTCGCTAAAAGTCTTATGGCTAGTCCTAGTGGTGGGATAGTATCACTTTGCTAAAAGTCTTAGAGCTAGTCTTATCTTATGCTACTTTCAAAGAAAAGGATTTTGATCAAAAAATTAAGATTTCCTTTAAGAAATAAGTTAGAGAGGAAAAACTATTTCTTCATGAAAAAAGCATATTGATTCTATATGCTTACACCAGGAACCTATAATATTGCATGGAGAATTTTATTTCTACGTAGATTATTGATTTATCATGTAGAAAGGAATAAAATTTTATTAAAAGGAAATAAGCTGAAGATTAAAACTTAACATGAAAGGTGTTGATTTATGCGCATGTAACAAGAATTTTTACTTAGAGAGAGAGAGTGTGTGTGTGTTAGTGTGTGTTTTACAAGGACGTTCTAGTCCATCCACGGAGATTCCATTTGCTCTTTGGTAAAGCAATTTAGTTCAAGCATTTAGGGAGTTCTTATGATCTTGTTTAACTTATTCTTGAACTCATGAGAGAGAGAGAGAGAGAGAGAGTGTGTGTGTGTGTCTTGTAAACATAGTGATATTTTAGTAATTTTTTCATCTTATTTTTTCACGTGGTAGGAAAAATATTTGTATATTCATTAAAAAACTACCGATAGTGTATTTGCAGTATTTTACTTTAATCAAAACCTTAAAATACTGCATTTGATTTCTTTAGTTTAGACCAGCAAGTTTTAAGCAGACATTTTCCATTCTAAAAGATTATGACTTGAAAAGATAATTGTGCTTCATTAAGGCATTTTTTCTACATTCAATTTCGAGTGCATTTCAGCCACCACTTATTAATGTTTTTTTCACTCTACAGTGTTGTTGTATATAAAAGAGCATTTTGTTGAAACTTATGTAAAGCATGGTGTGCCTGTGCCTAGTTTTATGAGCCATGGTGATGATTTTTGGTTTATGGGTAATTTTACTTTTTACTGAAGTTGTGTTAATATTGTAGTTACCTCTGGAAAGTGTTAAGAACTAGAGTACCATGATAGAAAGCACTTGGAAAGAATGTAGTGCAGTATCCGTGGATTCTCACTTTGTGCCTGTTTCTGTTACATAACCCCCGCAAAAAGAGAGGGTTGACTATATATATGTATATATATATATATATATATATATATATATATATATATGTGTGTGTGTGTGTGTGTGTGTGTGGTTTCTATCATGGTAAGATCTTAAATATCTTAACAATCTTGGTAAGGGAAGATAGCTTAGTAGTCAATCAGATAGACAAAGTATGTTGGATTGGTGTCATTAAATTCTACATATTTTGATTCTTAAGAAATATAAATCTAATTAATCTTGGGGTTTAGTTGATTGATAGCTACTTGGAAGTGAGAAAGAGTTTGTTTGGGATCAAATTTTTCAAGTCAACACTAGCCCAATTATGGTTCACTACTAATTATTGCACATTGTTTGTTTTCCACAGCCAAACAGAAAAGGAGGACATGGTTCGAAAGTCTACCAATCTTCTGCTTACTCGAACGCTTAGTGGATGCCTAGCTACGCTTATCAAGAGGCCAGGTCTACCTCTTCTTCAATTAATACAGATCACCATTAACACATTGCATCTAGAACATGCTAATGTTTTATTGGAACACTATGTTGCAAGATTAACAGGGTAAGTAATTAAAAGTTCTTTGTAACCATTTCAGTAATTTTTCTTTAAGGCATTTTTTACAAAAGTGAGTGTTTTGATTTGTAGGAATGAAAACTTTGTTTGCCTGAATAATAAAATATAAAACATGAGTTATAAATATAGAATGTAAATGACATGTAGTTGTTGCTAAAGATTCTTTGAGATGTCCATTCTATCCCAGCTGTGTTGCTTTTAGTTCTTTATGTTCCATCCATTCCCTCTGATCATTTCTAACTTAATGTTCAGCTACCTTTAACTTATTTTCTTCTAGTTTTCAATTCTCATGTATTTGTGAATGGTTCCTGTTAGTCCTATTATAGTCTGGCATTTCAAGTTGATGATTGATCTTGTTAAATTAAACCATGACAACAAGGAAAAGCTAACATGCATATTATTTTGACAAAAGTTTAGAGGCAGCTCATTTAATCTGTGTTGTACAGTACCTGTGGTTATTTTTTTCTATGAAAATAATGTGTTTGAGGATTTCTGGCCCTATGCCAGCACAGGCTCTTCCCACATTAAAGTGATTACAAATACATTAGCATACTTTTCCAAAAAAAAATTTGCTATCATGAAGTCTTTAAATCTTTGTTTGTTCCTACTCCAATTCAAACCTTTATTCTTCAGCAGGGGTAAGACTGGTGATAGCTGGAAATGGGCAGTTAAGAATTATCAAGGCTTTAACAACCAGCACCCAGTATCCACTGGTGGTACAGATCTGAAAGCACTCGGAGCCTTCATTCTGATGCTGGCCATCGAGCTACACAGATGTGTTCTCAATGCCCTCCAACTGCCCTGAAGTTTTTCTAATTTTCTCTATATCTCATTTCAATATGAGTGTGAAAGAACTTAGCAGGATACAGATGTGTCCAGGGGTGGCTGATCAACACTGTGGCACTTTGAGCAAGGTTGAGGCTGATCCTCACCCTTTGTATCCAACGTGTAGAGGGCATCAGTGGACTTTGGACTGTCCTTGTGGTATGTGCAGGGGGATGTTTGTCCTCCCAGTGGGGGAGATTTCAGACTAGGAGGAAGAAGAGATCCACACGCGATCGTTCTCCCTCAGGTTTGCCCGTGAGGTCAGGAAAGTTGGTGAGATCCTGACTCCTGATTACCAAACTCATCACTCCAGCCCTTCTTCAGTTAACTCTTCTGAGGGCAAATTATTTGGGTCATTTTCATAAGTTCCGTGACCACTGAAAGCGGAGGTACTTTTCTCATTGGATTTGACTTTTTGGAGGGATAAAAAAGAAATTTAGCCCCCATGTCCCTGTCAAAAGTGTGGGCATAACTTTTGAGAGCCCTGAATTCTAAATGGGCACTTTCACCTGTTCAAAAAATTAAGTTTTTTCCTGGTTTGGCTCAGAGTGCTGTACAAAATCTGTTTAACTGGGTTTTTTGGCATGGGAAATTCATTTCTGATGTTATGTGATTGATTTGACCTGTTTTTCATATTCAGATTCACTATGACTGTCGATTTTGAGCCCCAAACGTTTAATTTTGCTAGGTCATTACAGACCTTCTATAGTAGGTTGTAATGAAGGTTTTTTTTTTGTGATGTATTATTTTATTAATGAGAGAAGTAAAAGTAAAGACACAAATATCACTTTACAACAAAACCAAGGTTAATGGTTGAAACAGGTTGAAATACAAGGAAATGTCAAACAATAAATTGATATTGATTAGCAAATGTACACCACTGAATCAATTGTTCTATGTTTTGCAAAGTTAAGTGTTAATCTCTTCTGCCATTTATTAATGTGATTTGTAAAGTTAAGTGTTTTCTGCCACTTGTTAATGTTTTCTTCCGTTTGTCATCCTCCTCTGCCGTGCCTCCAATTCGCTCTCAGATATCGCCTTACTCCAAAGGTAAGGTTCCACATTTTTTTTATGGCATTTTCCATTTATTACATTGTTGTAATTCACGCTCTAATTATACATTTAATTTAAAGGTTATCAACGGTTAGGTTATTATTGAATGATCCAACAGAGCTATCAAGAGAGATACAAATTTATGACGTCACTGTACATATTCCTGTCGAATACATACATACATACATACACACACACACACACACACACACACACACACACACACACACACACACACACACACACACACACAGTAATGCCTCACATCACAGAATTAATCGGTTCGATATTGGCCTTCGTGCCATGATTTTTTCTTGCTGTGAGTCATATTTTCATGTAAATAGCCTCATTCATTCCAGGCCCTACAAAAACACCACATTAAATGTTATAAGAAAGCTAAACTCCACAAAACTCAGTAAAATACAGTACTGTACATTCATTTGGACATTCAATAATAACCTAACCGTTAGTAAACTGTTAAGAAAAAATATACTTAGAGCAAACAGTACAAAATCAGTAAAAAAATATGGAACCATACCTTTGGAGTGAGGCGATGTCCGAGAGCAAAGTGGCGGGGTGTTATAGAACTGAAAACGTTAACAAGTGGCAGAAAACATACGCTTACCCTTAAAAAATATTCATAAATGGCAGAAAACATTAACACTTGATTTTTGGAAACACATTTATAAAGGGTGGAAAATATTGACACAACTTGATAAACTTCAAAATAAATTTCCTTTTTTTATCTTTCTAATTTTGTATTTTTTTACACTTTACGTTTAGTATTTTCTAAATTTGATTATGTATTTTCTTCATTGCTGCTACTTTTCTTTCTTAAAGGTCGTTTTGAGCTTCCTCTTGACGTACTAGTACCAAAGGCCTCTTTATAAAAAACTCTCCAAGGAAGCTTATTTCTGTCTGCTAATTAAAGTTTTCCTGAAATGACTCAGGATCATTCCTATTGTAGATGGATTTCAGCCATATATATATATATATATATATATATATATATATATATATATATATATATATATATATATATATATATATATATATATATTAATATATATATATATATATATATATATATATATATATATATATATTTTGTATATAGATATAGATATACATATAGATATACATATACATATACATACACAGGTAATCATCAACTTAAGACATATGCGACTTAGGATGATTCGACTTTAGACCATTTTTTTCAGGGTGATGACGTCACAAGTCTATGGGAAATAGTACGCTAATAGGACAAATATTTCCTTGGAAATAATCTATTTTCTTGTATAAAAATAACTGATTTATCTAGGTAAATTATGATTTTCTTTTATTGATAATATAAAGTATCCATTTTCAGTAAAAAGTACTTTAAGAAAAGTTTTAATATATGTCGAGTTCATATCATATGTCTGGTGATGTCATATTACTATCTGTAAGCTACCCGGCAATACAGTGATTTCTTTCCAAAAGGCTGACGATTGGTATTAGTATTCCCATTATCGAAATATCAAGTAACGATACAAAGTATTTTGTGGGTCTGTATCTGTTGTTTTGAGTACTACGTAGTGTTGATTTGACTATACGCTAGTTTTATTTAATCTCTGATAATAGATCGATATTTATGTAAAGAAAGTACACTAATGGGACAGATATTTTCTTAAAAATAATATATTT
Source organism: Palaemon carinicauda (assembly GCF_036898095.1). Classification (NCBI taxonomy): domain Eukaryota; kingdom Metazoa; phylum Arthropoda; class Malacostraca; order Decapoda; family Palaemonidae; genus Palaemon; species Palaemon carinicauda. The sequence continues at coordinate 140,978,382 of NC_090725.1, forward strand.
CCTTTCATATTATGAAAATGAATTACTTTTGCTTGATAAGTTAGTATTTTCTTTAATTTCTTGCAAGAAAAAAGAAAATGGGTTTACATATTTTGCAAGTTATTCTTTGTAGTTTACGTCGCTTGTCTTGTGACGTCATATTCTGGCATACATACATACATACACACACACACACATATATATATATATATATATATATATATATATGTGTGTGTGTGTGTGTATATATATATATATATATATATATATATATATATATATATATATATATATATATATATATATATATATATATATATATAAAAATAAATATACTGTATGTATATATGCATATATATATATATATATATATATATATATATATATATATATATATATATATATATATATATATATATATATATGTGTGTGTGTGTATGTGTGTGTGTATATTTATATATACAGTATATGTAAATAAGTATGTATATACACTTTATATATGTATGTATAATGTGTATATTTATATACATTTATATATATATGTATATATATATATAAGGGATTTTGACGAAGGAAAAATCGATTTCTGGGCGAGGGACCTGTGTCGCCCAGTGAAATGCTCCTTAAAGCACCATTTCTAAGGTATAAATACTGCTAAATATACCAGAGAAAAAAGTTGCATGGAATGCTAGGAATATACCCAGCTCGCTCACCCTTATAGGGTGTCGGTATAGTACAGTAACTGGGGCGTGTTAAAATATATATATTGGCTGACGAAATACACAAATTCCAGAGCTCCAAAATTCACCTGGATTAATTTTATATAAAACTGTTATACTTGAAAAATCCGAGCTCTGAAAATATTATGCAACTCCCAGACATCAATATATATGAACACTGAATATCCTAAGGTCTCCTAAGTTACACTCAAAACCAAAACTGGGTGATTAGTTAAATGAATTATTCTAAAACCCACCTCTTACTTCGACTCTTAGTTAGACAATACGAGCAAATCATAGCAAAAAATATTGGTGATTGGAGTAGTACACACTTTACAAAAATATATATATTCTATGAAAAGTTAACAGCATTGCAGGAAAAATCAACGCCGAAAGTTAGTCACTCTAAATATTAAATATGAACTAAAGTGTAGACTAAGACAAAAGACACTTTGAAAAATTATACAATCACTTGTTCACTGGAAATTAATTTATTGAAATAATTAATTTTGATAAGTAAGGGGGACAGCCGGCTAATGCTAATTTTTAACGACAGGACATTGGCATTCATACCACTTAATAAGGTGTCTCAAGACATCTCCAAACTGCATAGGATTTTTGCCTCTGACCTTCGGTTTTGTGACGCGAGGGTGATTTATCTTGAAAATTAGTGTTTTTCAAATTATCTCATCCCTTGATAATTATTACTAAATCTGGGATTACTGCCCTATATAGACCTGATATAGTCCTCCAATAATATGAAGTTTTTTTTTTTTCTAAAAGTTATATTTTTGCCAGATATGAATTTTTTCCTTATAGTAAAAAAAGATAAACCCTAAAAATCAGGGAAAATATTAAGAAAAAAATATGAAACATAAATTGGAAAAAAGCACTTCATTTCATTGTTTCATAATGTATTTCTAAGTTATATACCAAATTTCAAAGCTATATCTTTAAAACTAAGAGAGAGTATTGAATTTGAAGGTCAATAACTATAGTTTTGAGATACGGGCGTTCAAAGTTTTCCTTTGTATTGTTACAAAGACAGTATTATTAAATCATGATTATTATGAATCTTTCTTGGGTGTTAATAAAAGAAAACAAAGTTATATATCATAATTTGATTATAAATGAAGATCCTTTTGCTCAAAACCTTGCTTTGTTTGGCTCCTGTGAGGCAAAGAGCCCACCCCCCCTCTCTCTCTCTCTCTCTCTCTCTCTCTCTCTCTCTCTCTCTCTCTCTCTCTCTCTCTCTCTCTCTCTCTCTCTCTCTCTCTCTCTCTCAACCCTTAATAGAGAAAATTTTCTTATTCCTTATTATTATTATTATTACTAGCCAAGCTACAACCCTTGTTGGAAAAGCAAGATGCTATAAGCCCAAGGGCTCCAATAGGGAAAAATAGCCTAGTGAGAGAAGGAAATAAGGAAATAAATAGATGATGAGAACAAATTAACAATAAATCATTCTAAAAACAGTAACAACGTCAAAACAGATGTGTCATTTATAAACTATAAAAACATTTATGTCAGCCTGTTCAATATGAAAACGTTTGCTGCAACTTTGAACTTTTGAACGTCTACTGATTCAACTACCCTATTAGAAAGGTCATTCCACAACTTGGTCACAGCTGGAATAAAACTCCTAGAATACTGTGTAGTATTGAGCCTCATGATGGAGAAGAACTGCCTGCCTAGTATTACGAACAGGATGAAATTGTCCGGGAAGATCTGAATGTAAAGGATGGTTAGAGTTATGAAAAATCCTATGCTACATGCATAATGAACTAAGTGAACTGTGGTGCCAAAGATTAATATCTAGATCAGGAATAAGAAGTTTTAATAGACCATTTCTGTCCAACATATTAAGATGAGAATCAGTAGCTGGAGACCAGACAGGAGAACAATACTCAAAACAAGGTAGAATGAAAGAATTAAAACACTTCTTCAAAATAGATTGATCACTGAAAATCTTGAAAGACTTTCTCAATAAGCCAATTTTTGAGCAATGGAAAAAGACATAGACCTAATGTGTTTCTCAAATGTAAATTTGCTGTCGAGAATCACACCTAAAATTTTAAAATAGTCATACGAAGTTAAACATTATCCATACGGGGATCCGGATGTTGAGGAGCCACTGTCCTTGACCTACTTACAATCATACTTTGAGTGTTGTTAGGATTCAACTTCATACCCCATAATTTGCACCATGCACTAATTTTAGCTAGATCTCTATTAAGGGATTTAGCAACCCCAGATCTACATTCAGGGGATGGAATTGATGCAAAGAGAATAGCATCATCTGCATATGCAACAAGCTTGTTTTCCAGGCCAAACCACATGACATGTGTATATAGTATGAAAAGTAATGGGCCAAGAACACTACCCTGTGGAACACTAGATATCACATTCCTATACTCACCATGATGCCCATCAAAAACAACTCTTTGAGATCTATTACTTAAAAAATCAATAATAATGCTAAGAAACGACCCACCCACTACCAACTGTTTGAGTTTGAAAACAAGGGCCTCATGATTAACACGGTCAAAGGCAGCACTAAAATCAAGGCCAATCATACGAACTTCCTGACCACAATCAAGGGATTTCTGTACAGCAATGGAGATTGTAAGAAGGTCATCACATGCTCCAAGGCCTTTACGAAAACCAAATTGCAAACTAGGGAACAGATGATTACCTTCAGCAAACCTATTAAGATGTTTTGCCAGAAGACGTTCAAAATCTTTAGATAATATGGGAGTTATGGAAACTGGGCGGTAATCAGTTGGACTTGAGCTGTCACAAACACATTTACATAGAGGAGTAACATTACCAATTCTCCAAAAAGTACCAAAAGCTCCTCTTCTTGCTAACTTGTGCAAAATAACAGACAGTTTTGGAGCTAAGAAATCTCCAGTCTTTATAAAAAACAAAGGAAAAATACCATTTGGGTCTACACCTCCATAAGCATCCAGGTCTATCATCAGAGCTTTAATTTCCCGAGATCGAAAAGCTAAACTAATTAGTTTAGCCTCAGGAAAACAGGAATGAGGAAGTTCGAGTTTCTCATTACTCTGTTTACTGTCATAAACATCTGCCAAAAGGGTTGCCTTTTCCTTTGGACAGTGAGTGACTGAGCCATCTGGTTTAAGTAAAGGAGGAACTGTTGCATCTACACCAAAGAGTGCAGATTTAAGGGTAGACCACCATTTGTGTTCCCGAGTTGTACCAGAAAGGGTTTCTTTTATGGTTAAATTGTATTCCTTTTCAGTTGAGGCATAAACTCTGAGCAAAAGCTCTTAGCTGAGTATAGTTATTCCAGGTCAAATCTTATCTGTTACCCTTCCAAAGATGATAGGCATCCTACTTCTCCAAATAAGCACATCTACAATCATCATTGAACCACGTTTGTCCTTCATTCGGTAACTTAGCACACGAGAAGGGATACGCCTATCAATTATGTTGACTAGATTCTCATTCAAAGGAACAACAGGATTAACACTACTATATAATTGTGACCAATTCAAGCACTAAAGATCATGCAAAATCCCATTCCAGTCTGCTTGAGATTTCATATAAATTTAACAAGAGTATGATACATCAGGGACAGGCTGCTCAGTCTTCACTACTAATGAAATCAAGGCATGATCAGATGTCCCGACTGGAGAACCAATCTTACTAGTTATAGCGCCAGGGGAGTCGGTGTATACGAGGTCCAAGCAATTACCAGACCTGTGAGTTGCTTCAATTATGATTTGCTCACAGCCTGATTGAGAGGCAAAGTGTAAAGCTCTTAAGCCATGGCGATCGGTAGGAGAGATAACTTAACCAATCCCTGTGGTGAGTATTAAAATCACCAACAAAGACAAAAGAAGCCTTTCTATCATCATCTTGTATCTTAGCCATAATGGTAAGAAGGCAATCGAAGATAGAATCATCCATGTCTGGATTCCGGTATATCAAACACACATAAAAGTTGTAATGCCTACCTCAAACTTTTATTACCTGAATCACATGACATCCATATTCATAGCAGGACTTATGAAAAGCAGGGTACTCGGCCCTAATATACACCGCGATTCCCCTGGCTCTAGGGATGGCATTATGTTTCAACATTATTGGCTTCTTAAAACCAGTTATAAGGAGCTCTGATGAGTGCCTCATATTAGAAACCAAAGTTTCTGAGCACAAAAGAATATCATACTGTCTGGATACAACTGTAAGGAATTGAATATTTGCATGAAGACCACGAATATTGCAATACAGAAGATGACATTGACGAAATCTAGGACGTACTGGTCGTCCCGGATTTCACTCAATGTCTCCAGACAGCATAAGAATTAATATTAATAAAAAAAGAGACATCATACTTAAAAACTAGATTAACAAGAATTATAACAAAAACAATATGTACAGAATTATAAATAAAGTGATTCATCAAACCCATAGACTATAGTAAAAAGTCGGAAAAACTGGTCAACATGGAGGAGCCGATACACCATGCAAGGCTAAATACCTTCTAGGAGGACAGTAAGGATGGTTTTGAGAAGAAAAAGAATCAGATAAGGAAAAGACAACTTCTTGATAAACCACCAGGCATCCATGGCCCTTCTATTTAAGCCTGCTCAACACACCATTTAGAAAAAAACAAGAAGAGAAAAAAAAAAGAAAAAAAAATAGAATTGTGTGCCTGAGTGTACTCTCAAGCAAGAGAATTCTAACCCAAGACAGTGGAAGACCATGGTACAGAGGCTATGGCATTACCCAAGACTAGAGAACAATGGTTTAATTTTGGAGTGTCCTCCTAGAAGAGCTGCTTACAATAGCTAAAGAGTCTCTTTTACCCTTACCAAGAGGAAAGTACGCAGAACAATTGCTGTACAGTAATTAATCCCTTGGGTGGAGAAGTGTTTAGTAATCTCATTGTTGTCAGGTGTATGAGGAAAGATGAGAATCTGTAAAGAATAGGCCAGACTATTCGGTATATGTATAGTCAAAGATAAAATAAGCCGTAACCAGAGAGAGGGATCCAATATATTACTGTCTGGCCAGTCAAAGGATCCAATAACTCTCTAGTGGTAGTATCTCAACGGGCGGCTGGTGCTCTGGCCAACCTACTACCTATGTTAGCAAGATGTTGAAATTGTCTTTTCCTCATGGAAATGATAAAATTCTTGCCGAAAACGAGAATTACAAACAAAAAAGTGAGTGAATGTCAGAGGGCGTTCAAAGTTTTTCTTGGTATTTTTACAAATACAATATTAATAGATCTTTATTATTATGAATTTTATGTTTCTTTTTGGTTATTAATAAACAAAAACAAAGTTATTTATCATAATTTACTCATAAACGAGAAGATCCTTTTGTTCAATGTCTTGCTTCTTTTGGCTTGTGTCAGGCATGGCCATCGCTTTTTCACTCTCTGCACTACCGATATTACCCTCTTCTGAACTCTTGATAGAGCGAATTTTCTTCTTCCTTATGTTAGCAAGATATTGAACCGCTTTATTCAAAATCTATTGTGCTTTCTATTGTGATCGTTGTAGCTGTGTTTGTGTGTATTACATTCGCCCTATTTTTGTCTTATTACCGTAAATTACAACAACGTTAACTATGGCTGATAAGCAGATTGCTAGTGGTAGTGCAATGAAGCCCAAGATTAGTTGCGATACTGCTAGTAGTATGAAAAATGGTAAGCATTTTTAGTGGAAAGGAAAGTAACCTTTATCAAGAAACCAGATAGTGGTGACAAGAAGGCAAATATTGCACAGATATTACTAGATTGAATCCCTTTTTCTGGTTATGGCTCATTTTGTCTTTGCCTACATATTCACCGAGTAGTTCCACATTCTCCTTTGCCCTCGTACACCTGAGAACACGGAGTTTACCTAACAATTCTTCTTCACTTAAGGCCTAACTACTACAATTTAATTATTCTGTCACTACTTTCCTCTTGTTAAGGGTAGAAGAGAGACTTAAGCTAAGGTAAGCAGCTCTTCTAGGTGAAGGACACTCCAAAATCAAGCCATTGTTCTCTAGTCTTGAGTAGTGCCATAGCCTCTGTACCATAGTCTTCCACTGTCTTGGGTTAGAGTTTTCTTGCTTGAGGGTACATTTTGGCACGCTGTTCTATCTTATTTCTCGTCCTCCTGTTTTTTTTTTTTTTTCAAATTTATATAGTTTATATATGAAAGATCTAATTTGATGTTACTGTTTGTGAAATATTTATTTGAATTTTTATTACTACTTTTGTATTTTATTTCCTTGTTTCCTTTCCTCATTGGGCTATTTTTCCCTAATGGAGCCCTTGGGCTTATAGCATCATGTTTTTCCACCTATGGTATAGCGTAGCTTATATTAATTATTATAATGATAACAATAATGATAATAATAATAATAATAATAGTAATAACCCGTCTCCATCATATCTCCTTCACCGTACAAAAATGGTTTAAAAATGTGTTATATTATATCATTGTTTTATATATAATACAGTACAATGTAGATGTATGGAAGAGAGAGTGTATGAGCGTATGTAGATGGACGGTTGTGCAATGTTTTATCATGATAGTCTATTCGTGTGTACAGTAAAGCAAACCTTTTTTTATTAATAGAATTAATTTACTTTGTTGTACTGTATACTTTTCCCAGCAGTATATTACGGACAACATTCCCACCGAACTTCTGACCCAACAACATTCTCACTGAACTTCTGACCCAACAACATTCCCATTGAACTTCTGACCCTTGGCAGTTTAGTCCAAAAGAATTGTCTTCACTCCCTCATAGTAAAAGCATTGGATGAAAAACAAGCCCTCAATGATTGGAAAGCGCACTCCTTGTCACCATCTTCAAAAAGAGATAGAAAGAGAAAATGGGAATTATAGAGGGATATCCTTGCAATCAATTGCAGGGAAGGTCTTGGCAAGGAACCTACTAAATAGATTACAAAATGTAGCAGAAACAATCCCGCCAGAATCCCTGTGTGGTTTCTGCTCTTCTAGAGGAATTATAGACAGAATTTTTTGTGCTCACCAACTACAGAAAAAATATAAAGAACAGCAAAACCCCATATTCCTAATTTTCTATGACCTCAAAAAAGCATACTGCAAATAACAGCCATGTGGTCTGTTCTCGATCGCTTCGGAATCTTGAACCTTTTGTTCACTTGATCAAAGGCGTATATGATGGGATGGCAGCTTAATTAATCCACCAAAGCAACCTTTAAGGCCCCTTCCCAATCACATGTTGACTAAGACAAGGATGTGTATTAGTGCTGACCCTTCTCCCTTTATACTTATCTGCCATCCCACAGTATATGAAGTACCTCACAACAACCCAGGGATTGACATACAATACAGATTAGATGGAGGAATTTTCATATTAGCAAGACAAATCCCAGCGCAACACCAACACCAATGTGATGGAACTACAGTATGCAGATGACTACGCTGCCGTAGCCCACACCCAAGCAGAACTCTAAGACTCTGTGTATAGTTTCCATGCTGCCTACATGTTTTGGCCTAACATTTAACAAGGCCAAAACTAAGATGTTGACCCAGTCAAGATCAGGGGAAAATCCATCAGTAACTAACATCACCATGGATGGAACCACCATGGAATGCATTAAACACTTCTCATACCCAGGAAGCATCCTTTCCATCCAGAGCATTTCCTCCAAATAGATTGAAAACAGGTTAAAATCTGACCGCATTGCATATGGGAGACCATCCTCTAGGGTGTTCATTAACAAAGACCTAATCACCCATACAAAGGTGATGGTATATAAGCCTGTAATGCCATTGTAGTATTTACCCTGTTATATGCATGGGAGACTTTGACCCCTTATAGTAGGGGCCTAAAAAAGCGGGAACAACTCCACTAGAAAAAACTGAGAGCAATAATGAAAATCAAATGGAACGACTATGTGGCCAATACAGCAGTTCTAGAAAGAGCCGACGTTACCAGCATCGAGGCCATGATCATGAAACACTGCCTAAGATGGTCTGGCCATGTGATACTCATGGAGGACACAAGACCACAAAGGAAATACTGTTCAATGAGTTAAATACAGGTGATTGCCCTAGAGGCCACCCTTTGCTTTGATTTAAAGACCAACTTGAGAAATCCCTCAAGGAAGCTAATACTTTATAGACCCCAACACCTTCGAAGCTTCAGCAAGCAACAGGAACGAGTGGAGAAGCAAAGTTAAAATGGACACAGACCTCTTTGAAGAGAATAGAAGAGCCAACCTGTTAGCTAAACTACAGCAACAGACAGAAAGAGCAAATCAACTACAAACACCACCACAATTCAGTGTGATCAATACCCTTGATTATTTAGCTCACAAATTGGTCTTACAAGCCTTAAGAAAGTTCACCACCCTAACAATAATTAACATACTATGACCCTCTCCTCTTTTCGCCCTTCTATTGTGACTGAAAACTATGATATTTGGATACGAGCACATTCTGACGACGACATTACAATACTAGTTTAAAAACGAATATTTCAGTATAGTACACTATGACATCAGAAATGGATCACATGAGAATTGGTATAAAAACATAAGTTATAGTAGGATATTTTATTGTTTACTTTAATATTTACAGGAAAATGTTCTGTATATATTTGACTGCACCGAGTGTATTCTGTGTAATGTAGTTGTACGGGTAAGAGTGCCATGCCTCATTTGATCAGCTGATACCGTTGGCTGTGACGATCCAATACTTCATCATGGTAAATAGTCTTTTAATATATACATTAAAGTAAACCTTTTTTTATAATAAATTAAATTCATTTACTATGGTGTACTGTATACTTTTCCCACCAGTATATTCAAGGCTACTAATTCATAAACGAATATCTCAGTATTGTACACTCTTGTATCAGAAATAGATTGCATCAGAATTAGTTTAAAAATGTAGGTTACAGTAGGGTATTTTATTGTGTACTATAATTAATATTTATGGTAAAATCTACTGTACTATATATTTAACTGCACTGTGAGTGTTTTGTGTAATGTATATGTACGAGAGAGAGAGAGAGAGAGAGAGAGAGAGAGAGAGTGTGTGTGTGTTTGTGTGTCGCGCGCCTCAGCTCAGCTGATTAACGTATTCGCCCTGTTGTGAGGAACCAAAACAATTGAAATGGTGGCAATTACCCTCCTTCGGTCCAGCAAATAAAGTACATAAATATAGTTAATTTTCTATCTTTGAATTTGATAACAAGACTATAGTATATATATATATATATATATATTATATATATATATGTGTGTGTGTGTGTATACGTATAAATATATATACATATATATATATATATATATATAAACATATGTATATATATATATATATATATTATATATATAAATATAGGTATATATGTATATATATATAAATATATATATATATATATATATGTATATATATATATATATATATAAATATATATATATATATATATATAAATGTATATATATATATATATATATATAAATATATATATATATATGTATATATATATATATATAAATATATATATATATATATACAGTATATATATATATATATATATATATTATATATATATATATATATATATTATATATATATACATATATAAATGTACAGTATATATATGTGAATATTTAAACTATATATATATATATTATATATATATATATTATATATATATATATATATATATAAATATATATATATACATAAATATATAAATATATATAAATATATATATATATATATATGTATGTATGTATGTATGTGTATATATACACAAACACACATACATACATACATACATGCATACATATATATATATATATATATATACATACATACATACATGCATGCATATATATATATATATATGCATACATATATATACAGTATATATATATACATACATACATACATACATACATACATGCATATATATATATATATATATATGCGCCAGTCTGCAGGATGATCATGGTGATTTCTAGATAGCCACATGGTGAGTGGTACCCTGATCTATTAGCACGTCTAGTAGTGGTCCCCCGAGAACTACCCCAATAGTCCACATTTTTCAATATTAAACTTACCCGATGATCATATAGCTGTCAGCTCTGCTGCCCGACAGAAAAACCTACGGGCGGAATACGCCAGCGATCGCTATACAGGTGGGGGTGTACATCAACAGCGCCATCTGTCAAGTAGGTACTCAAGTACTCGATGTCAACAAAGAACCAATTTTCTCTCTGTCGTGCCACTGGCAAGACCTACTAAATACGCTGTTACTAACTGGATTTGTTTTCACAACGATTTGGTGAAGTACACTATTCCAGTTTTGAGCTTTCGCTATGCAGGGGTTTTATCTTCATTTCAAAACTTGAACTCGTTTTGGATAGATTTTATTTTGGTGACAAAGAGAGTATGGACTCTCTTTCACTTTTAAATGGCCGACCCTTCCCTTAGACGGAAGTGTGTTTAGGTTTTTAGTAATTTTGCTTAACACGTTATAGATCTTTATATTTTATATCTCTCCGCCTTTATTAGGCCTATTCGATTAACTTTCCTTTTATTATAAACATATAAAAATAAATTTTTATGTTTTGTTTATTTGCGACCTTTCCTTTTAGTAGGCGGTCCTGACTTGGAACCGAGGTTAATCAACGTTGAGCCCGTTATATCGTATTTAACCTTTAAAGAATTTAAAACTTTTTAAATTTAATGTTTTATGAAAGAATTTCTTTGATAGTCTCGTACTGTTTTCAAAGATGAACTAACGTTTAGTTTTTTAGTCTACGCAGTTGTTGACGTTCAGGACGTTCAACTTGCGCTCTATCGTTACGATAGAGAGAGAGTGTATCACGGTTTCACTTTGCAGTAAGAGTAAACCTATTCTAGCGTTTCGTTCATTATTTCTTAGCTTAAATGGTTTAAATTCTAAATTAAAGGAACTTTTTATTTGGAAAACCTTTCAGTTTTTTCCTTTAGCAAATCATATGTTTTGACGATATATAATTGGGCTCTTCTCTCAGGTGCGAAATCTAGAGAGAAAGAGAGAGATAGAGACGGAGGGAGAGAGATGAGATAAAACGTTTCGTTCAAGCGGGTAACGTTGTTCTCGTTTTACTCTCCTCCCTAGTCGCTGTAGGGGAAGAAGGTAAAACGTTTCTAGGGTTTTATTCTTGTTCCCAGGCTATGTGCGGTGAGAGATTGTAAACGTAGTTTATTTGATCTAGTGTTTAGTCTCTTTCCCAGCCACTGAATTCTTTATCTTTATATATGTTTTCTGTTGCATTATACGACTGTTTTCGCAATTACTACTTTTTAATGAAGGGTAGTATTGCGTGTTTCAGGTAGAAATCAGTAAAGTTTCGATTTCAGTGAAATAAGTGCAAAACAGAAAATCAGTGGTAAAGTGATATGCGCAGTGTTACAGTGTTGCGTCCGAGGGTTCGTCTGTTCGTGCCTGTCGTTCACCTAGTCCGGGACCTCTTGCAAGCTCCCAAGCCCAGGGGAGAAGTAATGTCGAACGACTTATGGGTTCCTCAGGCCTTGATCAGCGAACAGACGTTTTTCCCTCCGTGGTTTCGGGCGTATCTACCCAAGATCGCCCCACCCACACAAAGACGAGAGAGCCCATTTACTTCTCGTCTGCAGAAGAGGTTTCTCGTAAGAAACCTTGGACCAAGGTCTCGCAGCTTATTAAGTGCAAGTCGGTCCCTTCCGCGCAAGTCCAACGGCCCAGGTGTAGCCACTGGGTCAGTTCGGACTCGCTGCAGTCGTCCGACGACTGCACACCTCCCAAGAGAGGCAAGGTGGTACCGCAACAGGCAGTTACTCCGTCTGTTGCCGCACCCGCTGTTTTAGACCCTCAGTCACAACGGACAGTAGCTCCGTCTGTTGCCGCTTTTGTAGACCCTGAGTGGTCTTTACTGCAGTCTATGCAGACTCAGTTAGCTGCGGTTATGCAGGAGTTTCGTGCGGAGAAGGTTAACGCTGCACCCGTTAGCCTACAACCTGCCACGGTTGTGCGCCCAGCTCACGCTGAGGCTGCCTGCTCCCACACTCCGGCTGCGGAGAGGTTGGCGCTGCACCCGTTAGCCTACAACCTGCCACGGTTGTGCGCCCAGCTCACGCTGAGGCTGCCTGCTCCCACACTCCGGCTGCGGAGAGGTTGGCGCTGCACCCGTTAGCCTACAACCTGCCACGGTTGTGCGCCCAGCAGACGCTGAGGCTGCCTGCTCCCACACTCCGGCTGTGAGAGCTCCTCCACCCATGCGCAGTCGACCCTGCCAGACTCATGCTGACTCCCACAGACGCACGGAGCACTCCGTTGCCGTGCGTGAGCTACCACAACAACAGGAGGGTGGAGTTAAGCTGCCGTGTTTTGACACGGTGCGTCAGCCTCCGCAACCCACTGTGGTTACCGCCACTCACCCGCAGCAGACTAGTCAGTCAGGAGTTGAGGCTTCCCCACACAGCTTTGGTTGTTGCCAGCTCACAGACTGTCAAGCAGTTACGTGACGTTGCCTTCTGGTCTGCTACTAATGCACCAGTGCTGTATGTCCTCACGCACCTGTTGTGGTTGACAGTTCAGTTTTTTGACAGTTCACAGACTGTCAAGCAGTTACATAACGTTGCCTTCTGGTCTGCTGCTAATGCACCAGTGCTGTATGTCCTCACGCACCTGTTGTGGTTGACAGTTCAGTTTTTGACAGTTCACAGACTGTCAAGCAGTTACATAACGTTGCCTTCTGGTCTGCTGCTTATGCACCAGTGAGACCCTCACTGAGATAACCTAGCTTTTCTCGGACAAGGTTCCTGTGGATGAGAAAGTGCTGTTCTCCCTCCTACTGATATTCCTTTGAGGACTCTGTCATTTGGAGAGGAGCCTTAAGCTGCTTAGCCTCCTATGGACTTTAATTAAAGCATAACAAGGCTTCCAGGGATGGTAAATGGTTCCGCTTCAGTCGCTAACCCCGTCTGTTGCCACACCTGCTCCCGTAGACCCTAATGGGCTTTGCTGCAAGACATGCAGTCCAAGCTTGTGTCCTTGATAGAGGACTTTTTACGGAGAAGAACCTTCTGGCCAACAACCTTCCTACCGGTTGGTTGTGCGCCCTGTTGACACTGAGGTATCCTACTCGCGTCCGCCAGTTGAGGTGGTTCCTCCACCGATGCGACCCAGTGTGGGTTGCCAGTCGCACGTTGACGTTAAGCGACGCTCGGAGGTGGTTGTTGAAGTGTGTCACTAGGAAGACGTTCAACAACCAGCAGAGGTGACTTGTTGTGACGCAGTGCGTCAACCTCAGCAACCCGGTAGGGTGTTGACTGCACAACCCAGACAGTCTAGACAGTTTCGGGTTGACGCTGTACTTCCTCGCGTCCCCATGGTTGACAGTTCACAGACTGTGCAGCAGTACCATGATATTGCGTCCGGCTCCGTCACGCATCCACCAGTGCGACCGGATTCAGCGAGTCAGACGTTGCCCACTCCGTTGCCGTTTCCTCATCAGTTTCGGATAAGGAACCCTCTGATGAGGACGTTGCTGAACTAGACGATCAACCCCCAGCCCTGCCATCCATCCAGAAGATGCTGAAGAAGGAACGCTGCCCTGTCAGGCTGTGGATGAGTCTGGTAAGGACACTGTCATCCGTGGTTCTTTTGTGTCACTTGGAAGACTACACCTCCGTCCTCTTCTGCATCATCTAGCTTTTCACTGAAAAAAGGACAAGACGCTAGAAGCGGTCTCGATCCCGGTTTCCGGAAAGATAAAGTCTGGTCTGACTTGGTGAAAGGACTTTATCAACCTTAGAAAGGGTCTTCCCCTGACTGTTCAGACTCCCAACCACGTTCTCTTCTCGGACGCATCGGATGTAGGCTGGGGTGCGACATTAGGCGGTAGGGAATGCTCGGGATTATGGAACTCGAGTCAAAGGACAATGCATTTCAACTGCAAGAAGCTACTGGCAGTACGTCTGACCTGGAAAAGCTTCAGGTCTCTCCTTTAAGGCAAAGTGGTGGAGGTGAACTCGGACAACACCCGGCTTTGACGTACATCTCCAAGCAAGGAGGGACCTACTCTCTGACATGGTACGAGATCGCAAGGGACCTCCTCACCTGGTCAACAGGTCTAGACTTTTCACTAGTAACGAGGTTCATCCAAGGCAACTTGAATGTCATAGCAGATTGTCTCAGTAGGAAGGGACAAATAATTCCAACAGATTGGACCCTCCACAAGGATGTATGCAAGAGACTTTGGGCCACCTGGGGCCAGCCAACCATAGATCTCTTCGCAACCTCGATGACCAAGAGGCTCCCAATAGTTTGCTCACCTATCCCGGACCCAGCAGTAGTTCATATAGATGCCTTTCTACTAAATTGGTCACATCTAGATCTATATGCATTCCCTCCATTCAAGATTGTCAACAAGGTACTGCAGAAGTTCGCCTCTCACGAAGGGACAAGTTTGACGCTAGTTGCTTCCCTCTGGCCCGCGAGAGAATAACTCACTGAGGTACTTCGATGGCTAGTAGACGTTCCCAGAACACTTCCCCTAAGGGTGGACCTTCTACGTCAGCCACGCGTAAAGAAGGTACACCAAGGCCTCCACGCTCTTCGTCTGACTGCCTTCAGATTATCGAAAGACTCTCGAGAGCTAGAGGCTTTTCGAAGGAGGCAACCAGAGCGTTTGCTAGAGCAAGGAGAACATCCACCCTTAGAATCTACCAATCGAAGTGGGAAATCTTCCGAAACTGGTGCAAGTCAGTATCCGTATCCTCGACCAGTACCTCTGTAACTCAAATAGCTGACTTTCTCTTATATCTGAGGAAAGAACGATCTCTTTCAGCTCCCACTATCAAGGGTTACAGAAGCATGTTGGCATCAGTCTTCCGTCACAGAGGCTTAGATCTTTCCAACAATAAAGATCTACAAGACCTCCTTAAGTCTTTTGAGACCACGAAGGAGCGTCGTTTGGTTACACCTGGTTGGAATTTAGACGTGGTACTAAGATTCCTTATGTCAGACAGGTTCGAACCGCTTCAATCAGCCTCCCTGAAAGATCTCACCTTTTAGACTCTTTTCCTGATATGCTTAACCACAGCTAAAAGAGTCAGTGAGATTCATGCCTTCAGCAAGAACATCGGATTCTCATCCGAAACGGCTACATGTTCTACAACTTGGTTTTCTAGCCAAACACGAGCTGCCTTCTCGGCCTTGACCAATTTCGTTCGATATTCCAAACTTATCGCATGGTTTGAAATGAACTAGAAAGAGTATTATGTCCTGTAAGAGCTCTTAAGTTCTATTTAAAAACCTTTACGAGGCCCGTCTGAAGCTTTATGGTGTTCAGTTAAGAATCCATCTTTGCCTTTGTCAGAGAATTCTTTATCCTATTTTATCAGACTGTTAATACGAGAAGCTCATTCCCATCTGAATGAGGAAGACCAAGCTTTGCTGAAGGTAAGGACACACGAAGTTAGAGCTGTCGCAACTTCCGTGGCCTTTAAACAAAATAGATCTCTGCAAAGTATATTCGACGCAACCTATTGGAAAAGCAAATCAGTGTTCGCGTCTTTTATCTTAAGAATGTCCAGTCTCTTTACGAGACCTGCTACACTCTGGGACCATTCGTAGCAACGAGTGCAGTAGTGGTGAGGGCTCCACCACTACAATTCCCTAATTCCATAACCTTTTTAATCTTTCTCTTGAAATGTTTTATTATTGTTTTGGGTTGTCCGGAAGGATAAGAAGCCTTTCGCATCCTACTTGATTTGGCAGGTGGTCAAAGTCATTTCTTGAGAAATGCCTAGATTAGAGGTTTTGATGAGGACCTTTATTATGGGTTGCAACCCTTCATACTTCAGCTCCTAGGAGTCGCTCAGCATCCTATGAGGATCGCGAGGCTCAGTAAGGAAGACGTACTTAAAAAGGCAGAGTAATTGTTCAAGTCGACTTCCTTACCAGGTACTTATTTATTTTATGTTTGTTATTTTGAATAACTGCTAAAATAAAATACGGAATACTTAGCTCATAATAATGTCAACATGTAATGCTGGTCTCTACCCACCCCCCTGGGTGTGAATCAGCTATATGATCATCGGGTAAGTTTAATAATGAAAAATGTTATTTTCCTTAGTAAAATAAATTTTTGAATATACTTACCCGATGATCATAAATTAAAGGACCCACCCATCCTCCCCAATAGAGACCCAGTGGACAGAGGAGAAAATTGGTTCTTTGTTGACATCGAGTACTTGAGTACCTACTTGACAGATTGCGCTGTTGATGTACACCCCCACCTGTATAGCGATCGCTGGCGTATTCCGCCCGTAGGTTTTTTCTGTCGGGCAGCAGAGCTGACAGCTATATGATCATCGGGTAAGTATATTCAAAAATTTATTTTACTAAGGAAAATAACATTTTTCTATCAGCTGTGCTGCTGCTTTATAGGTACCGCCAAGTTGGAGACCATTCAGCATCTCCTCTGATCAAAAAGTGTGTTGTCCTCTGAAGTGGGCCTTCTTCAATCAGAATTGTAGAAAGGGCACCTATCCTGTTGAACCATCTCGGGAGCAGATTGTGAATATCCTTGTCTTCATTTGCCAAGAGAAACCCCTCTCAGTGTGGCTGTCAAAGGGTACGTCCAGCCTTGCGTACAGTTTTTTTTAACTGAAGGGTGTTGACCTTTCCTCCTCTTGGAGGTTTCTATGCTCATCGGGAGTTTCAAGTAGGCTTACCTACCCTGGTACCTCAACCTCCGAGTGGGATGTGACCGTAGTTCTCAAGACTTATATGCTTTCCCCGTTTGAGCCTTTGAAAAGGTCGTTAAATAGATTTTTTGACCCTCGAGTTGCATGGTCTCTCTCTAAGTCACCCATGCTGAGGATAGGAAGGTCTTTCAAGTTTTTGCCAGAGTACGTAGGCAATCCTGTGTTGCAAATTTTGAGGACTGACTAGATGGCTGGAATAGTAGTACAACATCCGATAACTTTTCACTCTGCATTCATCATCTGAAAAACATAAAAAGTTTTTATTGGTTTTAATAGTCTGTTGATGCTGGTCAAGTTAAACCCTCATGAAGCCGTTACAGTTTTTGGGGAGGTTGAAATCCCATTCAAGATTTCGTAAAGCATCTGGCCACCCATCATGACCCTTTTTGCCAGGAAGAGTGTTTTCTGACTTGGCACACTTATCCTAATCACAGACCCATTAAGAAAGCTGTGGATGAGAAAGGAATGATTCCTTGTTGCTGAGTTTGCCTCTGGAAGAATATCAATAGCAGTATTGGTCAGTATCAGTAAAATATTTTAGGTGTGAATTAGGCTGTCACATATTTTAATGGCATCCTTTTCTTCCCCAAGTGTGAGTGATTGAATTTATTAGTATCCTTGAATTCCACTGAATTTAAAGGTATCTCCACACCCTTGCACATGAAAACATTGGATTAAGGCCAGAAGCCAAATACACAAGGTAACCAGAAGTTAACAAAGGAATCCAACTTCCTACCTCCATATTTGGTGGTGCAGATCACCCCATATAGAATACAGGATTATTTATTTGGGAAATCCATCATAATTTTGTGGTACAGTATTGTTGGAAAAATATTCTGCATGATTATGCCTCTTGACATCTTGACGTCTTTTGCTCTTACACTCTCATAACGTTTGAGTTTGCAACCAAAACTACAATTTCTGTAATAATTACAACTAATTACATAATAATAGTCAGAATGTATGTTTAACAAAAGATTAGTAAGATTTTTGTGCTTATTTCTAATAAATCCATTGGTATCAATGACAAGTGACATCACAACATGTGACAAATTTGAAATAACTCATTCGCAATGAATTATTTTTTTGATATTTTCACGGTTTCTCATTTATTTTGTTGATAAATCTGTGTATTGATGCCTTTCTTCTCAGTAAAAAGACCTTTAGTTCTGGAGGTTATAGTTAACTTTTTAGTTTGCATAATGCTGTAACTGTTTTAGTTTGGTTAAATATCATTGTTCTGTTGGATTGTAGATTGGATTATGTTGGTGTTTGAGCTGGTATTGCAATTTAATCCTTTTACTTTATATTAAAATAAGCCTTTCATTTTATCTTCTTAATTCTTCTCTTCAACAGCTTTAGACTTTATCATACATCTACCTAATTTTTTATGTATTTTGTTGGCAATCTTGCCTAATTGTGTACAGGTTGTTATCATATCCCTACAGGAGTATAGAGGACAGCAGCATACCAGGTATAGGAAGACTACAAGGTAAAGCCATGTTCAAGGATATAAGAGGGGAAGCTGAAGAGCAAATATATACTGCCTTGAGACTCAAGTTAGACGAATTTCTAGACCTTGCATCATATGACTGGATGTTAGCAGAACCACAAGGCACTTCCTCCTCTTATGTTACTGATCTCATAGCATTTTTAGTTTCAACATTTTCTGCATTTACGAACTTGCCGGTAAGGGTTGTTTTAGATTTTTCAGAGTAACTCTTGTCATAAATTGGTTAATATGGATGATTGTATTAGCCGTTGCAGTTGAATTGAAGGTTATTAGTGGTTCAATTATAAATTTTGCTGAATCTGGCACATTGAAGCTGAAACTAATGATACTTGGTGCTCCTTCAGGTACGTGTAGCACAGACTGCCTGTATGTCTGCCTGTCAGCATGTTGCTAAGTCTTTAATGAACATGCTTCTTAGTGAAGATGTCAAACAGATGTCATTAGCAGCTTTGGAACAGGTCAATCTTGATGTCATCCAATGCGAACGTAAGTATAAGGTTTGTTGTAAGATCATGAAATATAAAAGCAGGTTACTAGCAATATTGTATGCTAATGTTAGATTACTTCTGACAATTTTATTAGTATTATAGTCAACCAGCAAAGAATGCTTGGTGGTTTATGAAGATGTTGCCATTTTCCTGTCTGGTCCTTTATCTTCCTCTATGGTATTCATTTTGAAAACTATTGTTACTCTCCTTCCTTCAGTTGAATTGGCAATTCTGGAAGGTACTAAGACTTACATGGCGTATTGGCTCGGCCACGTTGACCAATTTTATCCGACATTCTGTTATTAAGTTTATGGACTGCATTTGTATTTTCTCTGTATATAACCGTTTGTTTTATTTTTTTGCCAATATTATTAAGTTTGTTTTTTAGTATGATGAGCTGTTTTTATTGTTTTAATTATTTTTTTCTGTAGATGTGAAGCAAAATATTGTATTACAATATTCCTAGACAGTATAGCAATATTAAAGACCTTACAGTTGATAGTCTATTACAGTATGCTCTGAAACTTAGATTACTCAAAATAGTTACTCGTGCAGGTTCCAGATTTTAAGAAACCAATATTTTTCTAATTGAATGACATTCGTAGGGCAATTAAAATGGGCGGAGTACCCTGCTTGTCAAAAATCCTGCTATGAATGGGGATGTTGTGAGATTCAGGTCATAAAAGTTTGGCTCAACAACTTTTGTGTTCCATCTATCAGAATCCAGGCTTGAATGACTATTTCTTGTCTTCTTACCACAATGGCTAATATACAAAATGATGATAGAAAGACCTCCTATGTTCTTGCTAGTGATTTCAGTGCTCACCTTGGGGTGTGGTTAAATTTTGTTTCTCTCTATCATCACCATGGCTTAAGAGCTTTTATCTTTACTTCTGAATCAGGTAGTAAGTACTGTAAGTTCTGTAATTCTTATGTGAGGCTATTCACAAATCTGGTAAGTGCTTGGACCTAGGATACACTGATTCACCTGGTGTTGTAACAAGCATGGTTGATCCTCCAGGTCAGACATCTGATCCTGCCTTGGTTTCGTTAGTAATTAAGACAGCAAACTGTCTGTGGTATATGCTTGTACGATATTTTTAGTCTCAATGAGACTGGAATGTCATTTTGAATTATCTTTTGCATTTGAATTGGTCACAATTGTATAAAGAAATGAACCTGTTGCTCTCTAAATAAAATTCTGGTAAGCATATATTTTCATCCATTCTTGTGTATTAAGGTACCAAATGAAGGACAAATCCTGGTTCAATGATGATTGAACTGTAGGTGTGTTTCTTTGGAGAAATGGGAGGCTTATCATCTTTGTAAAAGTAACAGATAAAATTTGACGAAGTTACTACTGTATAGTCTTCTAAGAGTTGTTGCTCAGAGTATATGCTTTACTGAAAGGAATGATATTTGATCATACTAGAAACCCTTTCTGGTACAACCCAGGAACACAAATTGTAGGTTACTTTTAAATCTACATTCTTTTTGTGCAGACTTTACAGTTCTTCCTTTCTTAAAGGAGATGGCTCAGCCACTCACTTTTCAAAAGAACAGGAAACCCTTTTGGCTGGTATGTTTGATGGTTAGCTGAGTAAAGAGACACTTGATCTTCCTTAATCTTGTTTTCCTGAATTTGATCTTACTTAATCTTATTTTCCTGAAGCTAAATTAACTACCGTATATTTCCATGTGTAAGGTGACCTTTAAATCCTAAAATTCACCCCTGAAAGTTAGGGGTCATCTTATACAACCAACATAAAAATCAAACTTTGAATTCCAAGTAATATGTATTGGTATGCTAGCGAAGGCCCTGGTACCATAACCGAAAATAAAGGTAATCAAACCATATTCACCTTAACATATTATTGGCATAAGCTCATGATGAATAGCCTATATGAGGAAATATTCCATATCAACAATGAAATAAACTTATCTATAAGAGTCCAGTTGACGAAATGTAAACCGAGTTTTGGTTGCATTCTCAGTAACCTTTATCTTTCCCTTTTTTTAACATTTTGATAATCAATGGTAGTGTTAGTTAAGGTACTAATGAAATTTAGATTAGTATATACATTTTCATTTAAAGTCCACCATGACTCAAGTTATCCTCACTCTATCCAATCTCGCACCATCTTCTCTATCATATTGAACATTGTAACTGCAATACAATTGTTCACTTTCTTGGGTGCTTATGTAACTTTTAATTTAAAACTAGCCGTGTACTTTCTTCTTTTTGCTGATAGTTCCACAGTTGATGAGGGTACAAGTTGTTTACAAATTAAACTGACTCAGAACTGAAGTTAAGAAAAATTAGAAATGGCATATACAATCATTGTTTTAACAGTTTAGAACTATCATGGTAAATAGCTCTTCTGGTAGGACACTCCAAAATCAAACCATTGTTCTCCTGTCTTGGGTAGTGCCATAGCCTCTGTACCATGGTCTTCCACTGTCTTGGGCTAGAGGTCTCTTTCTTGAGGGTATACTCGGGACACTATTCTATGTTATTTCTTTTCCTCTTGTTTATTTTTTGAAGTTTTAATTGTATATATATGAAAGATTTATTTTAACGTTGTTACTGTTCTTTAAATATTTTATTTTAATTGTTAATTACTTCTCTTGTAGTTTATCTATTTCCTGATTTCCTTTCCTCACTGAGCTATTTTCCCCTGTTGGAACCCTTGGGCTTATAGCATCTTGCTTTTCCAATTCGTGTGGTAGCTTAGCAAGTAATAATAATAATGATAATAATAATAATATAAGACTAAAATTATCATACTGTCATTAGCACTAATTTGTTATTGTTGACCAAACACAAACAAAATTGTTTTCAAGTTATGTGATGTGTAGGAATTTCTAGGGATACATCAAGTAAAATATTTGTAACACAGCAACATGATCTGTACTAGAAGCTCATAGTAACATTAGTTATCACTTGGATGTGTAAAAATGTGTTTGTATATTCATTATGATTGGTGATGAAACTAAACAAAACAATGTTTTCTTCTTTAGACGGTGTATCTGAGAAAAACATGATATAAGATTACTTATATCCTTTATTTTTTAATTTCTAAGGATAAATTAAGTAAAACAACATTAGTAATAACATCGGTATTACATATCCAATACTTGGTAAGTTATCTGTTACTTCAAAAGATAACCGTACACTGATGTGTAAATGTGTTCGTTGTTCGTTTAAATCGATGATGAAACGTTGACAAAACAATGGTTTCTATTTTAGGCGACATATTTAGGAATGGCATGATATAAAATAACCTTTATTGAATTATTTTTTTTTTATTTCTAAGCCTAGCCTATGCATTGTTGGTCTTATAATTCACCAGTCGTCATATATAATAGATACAACCTAAATTCATTAAAATTTGCCTTAATTTTCAACCTCATCTTAGGTTGTCTTATTCAATGAAATATATGGTAGTTTAATTTTTCAGTCCCTTGAAATTTAAAACCTTTTACTGGATATTGATGCTTATGTAGGTGTAGAACCAAATGGAATTTTACCCTTTTTTAAAGAACACAGCTGATTTCTTAGCTCCTTAATTGTTTGTTATTTTTTGCAAGGTAGTAAGTAGTAGTTCTTTTTTAACTTGTTGGAGAATTGGTAATGTTACTCCATTAGGTAAATGTATTTGTGGTAGCCTTAACCCTGCTAATTTCCATCCAATTTCCATAACTGTTATATTACTTGAAGATTTTAATCGTTTTAGGCAAAATGTCTAAATGGGCATGGTGAAAGCAATCATCTGTTCCCTAGTTTGCAATTTGGGGTTTTACAAATACCTTGGAGCATGCGATAACTATCTTACAATATCCAATAATATTAAGAAACTCCTTGATTGTTGTCAGGGAGTTCATGTGATTTAGTGCTACCTTTGACTGTTAATCATGAGACCCTTGTTTTCACATTTAAACAGATGGGAGTAGGTTTGTTATTTATTAGCATCATTATTAAATTTGTAATTGATTGCAAAGAGTGGTTATTATCAGGTATAACCCTGAATATTGTTCTCGTCCCATTACTTTTCATACCTTAAGCATGATTGTTGCATATGCATATGATTTGTATGGGCTGAAACAGAACATTAACAAAACATAAAGTATGATTGTAAATCGGTCAGGGACGGTGGCTCCTCATCATCCTGGTCTTTGCATTGACAGTATCTCTTTAACTTTACAACTCATTCATTATTCTGGGTTGGATTTATATTTGATTTGTTTCTTTTTCCGTTGCACAAAAAATGGATGTATTGAGGTTCTTACAAGATTTTTAATGTTCAATTTACCCTGAGGAAATTTTTAATTCTTTCATTCTACCTTGTTTGGAGTATTATTCTGTCAAGTCTTCAGTTGTTGACTCATTTTAATTTGTTGGGGTCTATTAAAATCCTTTTTCCTCAGCTAGATATTAGCCTTTGTCATAATCGTTCAGTTATCTCTTTGTACATGTTACATAAGTTTTTCATAATTCTGACCACCTTTTGGAGTTAAGTCTGTCCCAGACTTTACTGACCTCTATGTAATACATATATGATATGCATTTGATTCTTTGTCCTTTTCCATCATTTGATTATGATGTGACCAGGTCGTCCAATGATCTAAGATATTTGATATACATAAAATTGGGTTTACTTTTCACATATAGTTTATTCGTTATTTCTTTATTTCCTCTCCCCTCAGGGCTGCTCTCCCTATTGGAGCCCTTAGGCTTGTGGCATCTTGCTTTTCCAACTAGGATTGTAATGTCGTTAGTAATAATAATAAATGTGTAGAAATTTAAAGAATTGGCAAATGTATGCCCTTGATTATTATTATTACTATTATTATTATTGTTATTATTATTATTATTATTATTATTATTATTATTAACATTTCTAGCTAAGATACAACTCTAGTTAGAAAAGCAGGATGCTATAAACCCGAGGGCTCCAAGAGAGAAAATAGTTTTGTGAGGAAAGGAAACAGATAGAATAGATCGCCTGAGTGTACCCTCAAGCCATAGAACTCTAACCCAAAATCGCAGAGGAACATGGTATAAAGGCTATGGCACTACCCAAGACTAGAGAACAATGGTTTGATTTTGGAGTATCATTTACCTAGAAAAGCTACTTACCATAGCTAAAGAGTCTCTTCTACCTTTGCCAAGTGGAAAGTAGTCGCTCGACAATTGGTGCCTATCTTAGTGTTGTCTGGTGTAAGGAAAGAGGAGAATTTATAAAGAATCAGGCAAACTATTCATTTAATGTGTAGGCAAAGGAAAAATTAACCTTAAGAAGAGAGGGATCCAGTGTAGTACTATCTAGCCAGTAAAAGGACCCAATAACACTAGCAGTAGAATCTCAATGGGTGGTTGGTGCCTTGGACAACCTACTACAGTATTGTTAGAGCTTCCCCTTGAGTTAGAATTCTCACTATAACTAATAACATTAACTCTACAGCTACAGTGGTACCTCTGTTCGTAAGTTTAATTCATTCTGGGAGTCAGCTCGCAAACTAAAATTCTTATAAACTAAAACAATTTTTCGCATAATAACTATATGCATTCCACATGTCTATAAATACACACCCAGGCATTTTAAAGGTTTGTAATGCTAATTTTTGAACAATATATAACCCCTAACATCAGAAATTAATACAAATTAAAGTACAGTAATAATTTACAATGAAATTATGGAAAGTTACTAGAGGTCAACACTTCCTCCTGGTCCTAAGCGAAGCCGTGAAGGGCGTACGCATCATTTCTTATTCGTTATTATGGAGTATGCATGTGCTGTTATTGGAATAGTTATGTTTCAAGTTTTTTTAGGTGGAATGTTTCTAGGTTTCCCTGTGCTTCGACAGACCACCTCTAGGTGATGATTTCAATTGCAGCGAGTACATCTATGGCCATATGCTGGGTATTCTCTTTGTTGCATGCAGGCTGGGGCTGCCTTACCATGCCCTTCTTTACCACAGTAAAAACATGGATCTGACTTGTCTCTCATGGCCAGTTTTGATTTCTTGCTTGTGGTACTGGCCACTTCTGCCGAAGGAGAATCAAGCAGACGTGAATCTGATTGTTTATTTTTTCCTTGTCTTCTAAAAAATTGACATACCTAGTTTTCTGTGTTTGCAATACCTCTTGTAAACACATCAGTGTCACATCCTTGACATTTCATCAGAAATTTGTAAACACCTCCTTGGCCACATAGGCGGGCCCCGAAGCTGCGGACCTCATCTTCACAAACTTGATGCATGTTATGAAGGATGGCCTTTGTAACAATGTTGTTCTCCTTACAAACAGCAAGCTTTTTTATTGTGTTGAGGACTTCATCTGAACGGGTAGGGTCCTTAGGGAATGTTTCATCGAAGCAATTAAGGAGCCGAAAAATTTTATCATGGCTGTTGATATTGGGTGTACTAACATAATCGGTCTATTGTGATACACTCACTGTATGTACACCCAGGGATTGGACAGGCCACAATAGTCATCTTATTGTAGGAAGGGGGCTCGTATATCCAGATCAAACGTCCATATAACCGTTGTCGTAAATAAGAACTGTATCCATTTGTTTAAATATCCTTATTGTGTAACAGTGACAACGGTCATCTGAAACATGAATAGAGAGCATTACTGCCAAGCTAGTGAAAATTGCAAGGCATAAAATATTCCTGTAATAGAGATATATCTTTGCTTTTATGAAACATTTAAAGGATGTTAATTTGAGACTTGCAAATAGTATTTTGTTGCTCCTAAGAAATTACGCATATCGTGTGATAGTCTTGATCGTATAGCAAATGTCCACAAAAAATATCCATACGGAGCATACTTATTGCTTGCAGACCAATGCAGTACATACAGGAGGGCCCCGAATAATGCAAATGGCAACTTACCCATTCAAACGTTTTTACTACCCATTTTCAATACCTTCTATGTAGTATACTGTATTTTTTCTAATATTAAATTGTTCTTATAAATAAATCAAACATTTAAAATATTTTAAAGTTTTAATAATTTAAAAAAGGTAAAAATTACAATCAGGTTGGGTGTAAATACCGTATTATAACACAGCCTAAAATTAGGACAAATTTTAATAGGTTCAATAGCAATAAGAGAAAACAAAGCTATTTATCATAATTAAATCATAAATGAAGATCATTTTGCTCTATCTTGCTTCTTTTGGCTGGCCGCTCCTCTCTCTCTCTCTCTCTCTCTCTCTCTCTCTCTCTCTCTCTCTCTCTCTCTCTCTCTCTCTCTCTCTCTCTCTCTCTGCCATTATTACCCTCTTCTAAACTCTTAATAGAGCAAGTTTTTTTTCTTCCTCATGTTAGCAAGATGTTGAAATTGTCTTTTCCTCTTTGAAATGATAATATTTTTGTCGAAAACGAGAAAAACGATCGTAAAAATGAAAGAATGTCAAAGGGTGTTCAAAGTTTTTCTTTGTGTTTTTACAAAGACAATATTGATAAATCCTGATTATTATGAATTTTATGTTCCATTTTGGATATTGATAAATGAAAACAGTTATTTATCATGATTTACTCATAAACAAAGATCCTTTTGTTCAATCTCTCTCTCTCTCTCTCTCTCTCTCTCTCTCTCTGCACTATCGATATTACCCTCTTCTGAACTCTTAATAGATCGAATTTTCTTCTTATGTTAGCAATATGTTGAAATTGTCTTTTCGTCTTTAAAATTGTAAAATTCTTGCCGAAAACGAGAAAAACAAACGTAAAAATGAGTGAATGTCAGAGGTCAAACTCAGGCATCTACTCTGTCTCTCAGGGTTTTGGTAGGACTGAAGTGCGAAGGGTGTAATTTACGGTCGTTTGTGACTTGTGGAAGTTATACAGATGCCATTACAGTGAACCCTCGTTTATCACGGTAGATAGGTTCCAAACCCGGCCGCGATAGCTGAAAATCCGCGAAGTAGGGACACCCTATTTACTTATTTATTTAACATGTATATTCAGACTTTTAAAACCTTCCCTTTACGTAGTACTGTTAGCAAACTACCCTTTAATGTACAGAACACTTAATGCATGTACTACAGTACCCTAAACTAAAACAGGCACAAATATTAAAGGCGATTTTATATCATGCGTTTCCTAAACACGCCCAAAAAGCACGATAAAAAATGACAACCAATGATTTGTTTACATTTATCTCTGATCATAATGAAGAAACAGACGCATTTACACATCTGTGTATAGGTTAGTTTTTGCATTGACAGCAATCTTACCAAGTATTGATTATATGTTGATTTTGTTATTACCAATGTTTTACTTAATTTTTCTTAGGACTTCCAAATAAATTAAATGAATGCCATTTATATAATGTTTTTCTTTATGACGCCGCCTGAAACGGAAACCTTCCACTCGTTTACTGTACGCTCAATCTTCAATCGTAATAAACAAACGAAGGCATTAAACACGCATGATGAAAGTGATAAATAATGATATTAAAAGCTTTTAGTAAATATGTTATTACAAATATTATTTACCGTATCTACAGTATATAAAATCCTACATACGTAGCAAGGAAAACAATTTTTTTTCTTTTTTTTTTGGCGTTTAATCAACAATAACAAACTGCCGCTAATGACCGAATGATAATTTACGATAATTCTAAACTGTTACTAAAGATGATTCTCCATTCCATATCCAAAATACTTAAACTAACTTCAGTTATAAGTCAACTTGTACCCCCCTCAATTATGAAACCATCTAAAAAAAAGAAAGTAAGAGAAGAAGCAAGTACTAGGCTGATTTTTAAAGTTGTCGAACAATTAAGTTACCACTATAACGTTCGATGTGACATAGTGCGAGATTGGAGAAAGTAAGGAAAATTGAATCGTGATTGATTTTCAATATAAATGAAACTTTGAGAAGCAACAAAGATTTCATTTGTTAGTGAGATAGAGGTAAGGGATGAGAGGTAGTGAAAAGTAGCCCACAGAGAGAGAGAGAGAGAGAGAGAGAGAGAGAGAGAGAGAGAGAGAGAGAGAGAGAGAGAGAGAGAGAGAGAGTTGTTTTAAATGTAATAAACAAAAAATGAAACCAGCAATTTAAAGTGATACACATATTCTGTAAGTTTTTTTTTAATTTCCATTATGGAAGGAGGAATTTATTAACAGTTTTGATAATTTGAAAATGGAATACTTGTACTTACTATAGATGATAACCAGTTTGTGTAATAGTACTTTTATTGTTAACTTTACAGAATTTGCAGCGACTGAACCAGTTGAAGGGTTTGAGGAAGGTGCTCTGCTGATGTGCTTTTCTGATCTGAGGCAGCTGCTTGACCTGTTTATGACAGAGGACTGGTCAACATATTTCCATGATTATGGTTCTGAAAATGCCAAATACCTTCGTGTTAATCCCCATAATGCCATAATCATAGTTGAAAAGTAAGTTTTGTTGATTGTTTTGAATTCATCACTACTACTTTGTTCAGGTAGTGATGTGACATTGATAGTTATATCAATGTAGTCTAAAAATTCTATCTAGTTGGCTTTCAGTTCATAATTAGTTTAGATAATAAAAGTTAAGATATGATGATCTTTTTTGTGTTTTACCAAACATTAAGACACTTTGGTATATGCTACCATTTTATAGCCATTGTCTTTTTTTTTTGTTATAGATTGCGGGAAGGTGAGAAACGTGGTATGTTTTCAATACTTAAGAGAAGCGATAAGAAGAAGCTTCTGGAAACGGTGCTCAAGCAATTAAAACAGCTGACACAGCAGCAACACTCAACTTAGAATATGCCAGAGACTATTAATTTTATCAATCTTTGTCTCAAATGATATCTACTTAACATTTTCATTGATGTGATTACACTACAAGATATACTCTTCTGTTTTTGAAGAAAAAAATAGTTATTTCTATGTTTTACATATTGAGACGAAGGTAAGCTTGTCTATTACTATAGAGTTTGGTATTTTTTATTAAATCCAAAGGTTACATTTTATAAATTTTTCCTTTTTATCTGTATTAAAATATTTCATATTGAAATCCAGTAGACATTAGTCTCTGGCAAATTTATGTTATTTTGAGGCCATTTACCAACTATAGTTTGTGACATTAAATTATATATATATATGTATATACATACAAGTGTTGTCAGAATTGTTTTTATTTTAATTCATATCATCCTCCTATAAACATAAGCTATTGAATATAGTAAGATATTTTGAATAAATTATACTGTTCCCAATTATGAGATTTTAAAAGATATCTCAGTCTTGTCCTTGTCTTTCCACTTTCCATCTAGTATGTCAGGGTGCCAAATGGTGTTAGGCATTAAGTAGTCCACAGATGAGTAACTTTGAGGTTTCATGTCAGTGCATTTACATTTTAATGACAAAAGGTAGGTGTATATTTTTAAAGAAGTACATTTTGGGTGGGAGGTTTAAATTTACTACTCAGGGACATGAAATTGTAGTTTTCAAAGGAGCATTTTTATTTATTTCTTTAATGTTGTTCTGTTCATTATTAGAGACTGTTTTAAGGCTTTATATGATGTAATTTGAAAGTTAACCTTTGGCAATTATTTTTGGGTAGGCAAATTATATTATAGTACAGTTACTCCTAATTTAACGACGCGGTCTGTTCCAGAAAACCCACCGTTAAAATTTTTATCCTGCAAAAATACAGGATAAGTCTGTCTAATGTTGACCCAAGGGCACCAACTTTTTCCATATTCTAACTGAATTATCTATTTACCCAAAATAAATAACTATTTATAACTATACATAATAACATTGGACAAACCTTAGTTTAAGAATGAAATTAACATCACTAAATCGTTAGTTTTGATAAGTAATTCCTTGCTTCATATGTTGAAAGAAGCGTAAACAAAAACACTGCATTTGTTTTCATCAGCTAATCTTTCTCATTTTTTTCTCAGGTGTTTTTATTATTATTATTATTATTATTATTATTATTATTATTATTATTATTGCTAAGCTACAACCCTAGTTGGAAAAGCAGAATGCTATAAGCCCATGGGTTCCAGCAGGGAAAATAGCCCCGTGAGAAAAGGAAACAAGAAAAATAAAATATTTTAAGAACAGTAACAACATTAAAAAAAATATTTCCTATATAAACTATTAAAACTTTAACAAAATAAGAGGAAGAGAGATTAGATAGAATATTGTGCCCAAGTGTACCCTCAAGGAAGAGAACTCTAACCCAAGACAGTGGAAGACCATGGTGCAGGGGCTATGGCACTACCTTGCAAGACTAGAGAACAATGGTTTGATTTTGGAGTGTCCTTCTCCTAGAAGAGCTGCTTACCATAACTAAAGAGTCTTCCACCCTTACCAAGAGGAAAGTAGCCACTGAACAATTACAGTGCAGTAACCCCTTTGGGTGAAGAATTGTTTAGTAATGTGTATGAGGACAGAGGAGATTCTGTAAAGATAGGCCAGACAATGCAATCAGCCCTCTTTACTCACGGGGCTTAGGTCACAGAGACAGTAGCGAAAATCAAGAATCCACTATTACTTGCTGCCTAGGGTTGGTACAAACTCACTGACCATTACCTACCCACTGTTGACTAACACACTAGGTAACCCATTGTACTGCGCTACATTCTTTTCATGTGCTTTTCTATCATGTTATTTTAGTTCTTACTATTTTTCATATTTAATTGTACATTATTAATGCAACAAAAGTACAAGGTAAGACTACTCATAAACCAAAAATTATCACCACAACTCATAAAACTAGTCACCGCCACACCACATTTTGTACAAGTTTCAACAAAACACTTGTTTGTATCTAACAACTTTCAATGATACAGTAGAATAAAAAATACTATTAGTTGCACCTGAAATTGAAAACAAAGGTAAGATAGGCTTTAATGTAGAACAATTATCTTTTTGAAATGAATTAATTTTTTGGAATGGATAATGTCTGCTTAAACTTGTCAGTCTGAGTTAAAAAAATCAAATACAGTGTTTTAAGGTTATATTTACATTGAAATTATTTTATTATTATTTTTATCATTAGTATTATTATAACCTAAGCTACAACCCTAGTTGTAAAAGCAGGATTCTATAAGGCCAAGGGCTCCAACAGGAAAAAATAACTCGAAGGGGAAAGGAAACAAGAAAATAAATAAACTACAAGAGAAGTTCTCTTACTGTACTTTCACTTTGTCATATGCCATTTTTAACCTTACTTGATATTTACTTTTTACCCCCGATTTTATTAGCTCTTCAACCCTCACTAGCTCCCTTTTACATCCACATACTCTATTTCCCCACTCTTTTGCTACAACTAATTTTCCTTCCACCAAAACATAATCAGACATACTGTTAGCCATACCGTTAAACACGTTAGTAAAAGAAAATTTTGTTGGGATTGCAAGTGATGTGTGTGGTAAGAAGTTTGTTGGAAGCATCATGAGGAAGGGCAATGAATGGTGGAATGAAGAAGTGAAGGTAAAAGTGGAAGAGAAAAAGAGGGCTTTTGAAGAATGGCTGCAGAGTAATAGTGTAGAGAAGTATGAAAATATAGAGAGGAAAATGTTTAAGTAAAGCTCAAGGTAAGTGAGGCAAAGAGGAAAGCTGACCTGAGGTGGGGTCAGGGATTGGGTCATTCATATGAAGAGAATAAGAAGTAGTTTTGGAAAGAAGTGAAGAGTAAGGAAGGCTGGCTCAAGAATTGAAGAGACAGTGAAAGATGGAAATGGAAGGTTGTTAAAAGGAGAGGAGGCAAGGAAAAGGTGGGCGGAATATTTTGAAAGTTTACTGAATGTTGAGGATAATAGGGAGACATATAATTGCTGTTGAGGTGCTGGTGATGAGAGAGATTAAAAGAGAGGAAGTGAGGAGAGCACTAGATGAAACGAGTAGGAAAAGCATCTGGTATGGATGGTGTGAGAGCTGAGATGTTGAAGGAAGGGCGTGTGACTGTACTTGAATGGTTGGTGAGATTATTTAATATGTGTTTTGTGTTGTCAATGGTACCAGTAGATTTGGTTTGTGCATGTATTGTACCACTATATAAGGGTAAGGGAGATGTACTTGAGTGTTGTAATTCAAGGGGTATTAGTTTGTTGAGTGTAGTTGGAAAAGTGTATGGTAAAGTACTGATTAATAGGATTAAGGATGAAACAGAGAATGCAATCTGGGAAGTACAGGGTGGTTTTAGAAGAGGTAGGGGTTGTATGAATCAGATTTTGTCAGTTAGGCAGATATGCGAGAATTATTTAGCAAAAGGTAAGGAGGTGTATGTTGCGTTTATGGATCTGGAGAAAGCGTATGATAGAGTTTATAGGGAAGCAATGTGGAATGTGATGAGTTTATATGGAGTTGGTGGAAGGTTGTTGCAAGCAGTGAAAAGTTTCTACAAAGGTGGTAAAGCATGTGTTAGGATAGGAAATGAAGTGAACGATTGGTTTCCAGTGAGAGTGGGGCTGAGACAGGGATGTATGATGTCGCCGTGGTTGTTCAACATGTACAGTATGTTGATGGAGTGGTGAGAGAGGTGAATGCTCGAGTGCTTGGACGAGGATTAAAACTGGTAGACGAGAATGACCATGAATGGGAGGTAAATCAGTTGTTGTTTGCGGATGATACTGTACTGGTTGCAGACGCGGAAGAGAAGCTTGGCCGATTAGTGACAGAATTTGGAAGTGTGTGTGAGATGGAAGTTTAGAGTTAATGTGGGTAAGAGTAAGGTTATGAGATGTACGAGAAGGGAAGGTGGTGTGAGGTTGAATGTCATGTTGAATGGAGAGTTACTTGAGGAGATGGACCAGTTTAAGTACTTGGGGTCTGTTGTTGCAGCAAATGGTGGAGTGGAAGCAGATGTACGTCAGAGAGTGAATGAAGGATGCAAAGTGTTGGGGACAGTTAAGGGAGTAGTAAAAAATAGAGGGTTGGGCATGAATGTAAAGAGAGTTCAGTATGAGAAAGTGATTGTACCAACTGTGATGTATGGATCGGAGTTGTGGGGAATGAAAGTGACAGAGAGAGAAATTGAATATGTTTGAGATGAAGTGTCTAAGGAGTATGGCTGGTGTAACTCGAGTAGATAGGGTTAGGAACGAAGTGATGAGGGTGAGAACGGGTGTAAGAAATGAGTTAGCAGCTAGAGTGGATATGAATGTGTTGAGGTGGTTTGGCCATGTTGAGAGAATGGAAAATGGCTGTCTGCTAAAGAAGGTGATGAATGCAAGAGTTGATGGGAGAAGTACAAGAGGAAGGCCAAGGTTTGGGTGGATGGATGGAGTGAAGGAAGCTCTGGGTGATAGGAGGATAGATGTGAGAGAGGCAAGAGTGCGTGGTAGAAATAGGAATGAATGGCGAGCGATTGTGACGCAGTTCCAGTAGGCCCTGTTGCTTCCTCCGGTGCCTTAGATGACTGAGAAGGTAGCAGCAGTAGGGGATTCAGCATTATGAAGCTTCATCTGTGGTGGATAACGGGGGAGGGTGGGCTGTGGCCCCCTAGCAGTACCAGCCGAACTCGGTTGTGTCCCTTGTCAGGCTGGGAGGAACGTAGAGAGGAGAGGTCCCCTTTTTTTGTTTCTTGTGTTTTATGTCGGCTACCCCCAAAAATTGGGGGAAGTGCCTTGGTATATGTATGTATGTACAAGAGAAGTGATGACCAATAAGAAAAAAATATTTCAAGAACAGCAACAACGTTCAATTCGATCTTTTATTTATAAACTATAAAAGCCTAAAAAAAAAACAAGAAGAGAATCAAGATAAAATAGCGTGCCCGATTGTACACTCAAGCAAGAGAACTCTAATCTAAGACAGTGGAGACCATGGTACAGAGGCTATGTCACTACCCAAGACTAGAGCACAATGTTTAATTTTGGAGTATCCTTCTCCTAGAGGACCTTCTTACCATAGCAAAGAGTCTCTTCTACCCTTACCAAGAGGGAAGTAGCCACTGAATAAATATAGTGCATTAATTAACCTTTAGAGCATATAAGAATTGTTTGGTAATCTCAGTGTTGTCTGGTGTTTGTGGACAGAGGAGAATATGGAAAGAATAGGCTAGACTATTCTGTGTACAGTATGTGTAGGCAAAGGAAAAAATGAGCCGTAAGCAAAGAAAGGCACCCAAATACTGTCTTGCCAGTCAATGGATCCAATAACTCTTAACGGTAGTATCTTACCGGGTGCCTGGTGTCCTGGTCAACGTATCACCTACAACCGTGTCTAAGGTATGGCTATTTTCATCACACTGTGGATTGGTGATAGTGGGAGACTTTTAGTCTGATCCCTCACAGCAAACCAACCTAGTATGAGTGTCCCTGACTGGTACAGCCTTGCTGATCATGTCAATACACAACCCTTTCACTACGTTAAGGTATCCCCACTGTAAATACATTATTATTAGTTTTTTTCAATGAATGTATGAATATTTATCCTACCACAAGTGAAAAAAATAAGATAAAAAATGACCAAAACATCACAATGTCTACAAACATTTATTGCAAATATTAATTCTCTCTCTCTCTCTCTCTCTCTCTCTCTCTCTCTCTCTCTCTCTCTCTCTCTGTCAGTAAAAATATTACATATGCTGTATGTAAATTAGTATATCTTTTCATAGATGTTATTTACATTATTTTAAGCTTATATCCTTTTAAGAAGATTGATTCCTGCCTGCAAAATAAATCAATACTAACATTTTAGTTTAAATAATAAATAGAATGAAAAAGACACCACATTTAAGTATGCTTAAATAATATAGAATTTGTATTCTATGTAGAAATGAAATTATTCATGTGATTTCATTGACACCTGGCTGGTCGGTAGCTCAACTGTGGGTGGCTTTAAGCAGATAGTGTTTTTTTCTCTGTCTTTCATCTCTAAATGGAAAATTTTCTTTTTGTGATACAAGTAAATTTCTTTAAACAGCATAAGGGAAAAACAAATGTCCCCCATAATTTTCAGCCCCCTGCAATTTTTTAATTATTTATACATCATCATAAGAAGTGAGAAAAATGCTCACAGCTGTTGACAGCTTTAAGGGATTTACGAGAAAGGGACCAATATGGTGAGATGTTTGCTTTAATGCCCAACACTACACTTATGGAACACGATATTAAAATTTGAGATAATTATTCTATCTATCCAACAAGGCACTTCTTCGAATTTCAGGGGGTAACCCACATAACAAAAAAAAAGAACAAAAGGGGACTTTTCTTCTCTGCTCCTTCCAGCCTGATGAGGGATTCAGCCATGTTGGTTGGTACTGTTAGAGTACCACAGCCCGCCCACCCCCAGTTATCGACTACAATGAAGCTTCATATGCTGAATCTCCTACTGCTGCTACGGAGGAATCGTTAGGGCCTACCGGAACTGCGTCACAGTTGCTCGCTATTCAGGCCTACTTCTAGCACGCTCTTTTGCCTCTCAAATTTATTCTCCTATCACCTAGATTTTTCTTCACTCCATCCATCCAACCAAACCTTTGCTTTCCTCTTGTACCTTTTCCATCAAGTCTTGTATTCATCACCGTCTTCAGTAGACAGCCATTTTCCATTCTCTCTACATGATCAAACCAACTCAACACATTCATATCCACTCTAGATGCTAAATCATTTCTTAAATCCTTTCTTCTAACCCTCTCTAATTGAGATACACCAGCCATACTCCTCAGACCCTTTATATTGAACACATTCAATTTGTGTGTCTGTCACTTTCATTTCCCACAACTCTGATCTACACAATCACTTTCTCATACAGAACTCTCTTTATATTCATTCCTAACCCTCTATTCTTTACCACTCCCTTCACTGCCCTAACATTTTACATCCTTCATTCACTCTCCGACGTACATCTGCTTCCTTTCCACCATTTGCAGCAACAGCACACCCCAAGTACTTGAACTGATCTACTTCCATGAGTAACTCTCCATTCAACCTAGCACCACCCTCCCTTCTCGTGTATCTCATAACATTATACTTACCAATATTAACTCTCAACTTCCTTCTCTCCCGCAGCCTTCCAAACTCTGTTACTAATCAACCAATACAGTATCATCCGCAAACAACTGATTCACCTTCCACTTATGATAGCACATCTATCAGTTTCAATCCTTGACCAAGTACTCAAGTATACACCTCTCTCACTACTCCATCAACAAACAAATTGAATAAGCATGTTAACACCACACATCCTTGTCTCTGCCCCACTCACTGGAAACCACTCAATCACTTCATATCCTATCTTAACACACACTTTACTGCCTATGTAGAAACTCTCCACTGCTTGCAACAACCTTCCACCAATTCCATATAACCTCATCACATTTCACATAGCCTCCCTATCAACTCTATCATGTGCTTTCTCAAGATCCATAAATGCAACACCCTCCTTGCCTTTTGCTAAATATTTCTCTTATATCTCCCTAACGGTAAAAATCTGATCCATACATTCCCTACCTCTTCTAAAACCACCCTGTACTAATAAGATTGCATCCTCTATTTTATCCTTAATCCCATTAACACTACCATACACATTTCGAACCACTCTCAACAAACTAATACCCCATGAATTACAACCCCGTCCCCCATAGTCCATACACATCTCTCTTACCTTTGCATAGCGGAACAATACACGCAGACACCCAGTCCACTGGTACCATTGACAACATAAAACATATATTAATCTTGCCAGTTGCCACCCATTCAAGTACAGTCACACTCCCTTCTTTCAATATCTCAGCCCCCATACCATCCATACCATAATAATATTTGAACAAATTTTATATCACGATGGTAATTTCAAAAAGATTTTTCTTCAAGATTCAAATTTTTTTTTGTTAACAAATAAAGTTACTGATAATTCTATATTAATTCTAATTTCTGGATTTTTCTTCTTTGCCATTACAAATCTTCTAATGGAAAATTATTCAAGCATACATAGTTAAATAAAAACAATCCAATGTCAAAATCTCTACATTTTTTCATAGCGAAAATCTTCTCTTTTATCTGTAATAGGTATTTATATTTTCATTAGCATTATATATTGCATTTACTGCTTATCAAATATTACTTAAACATGATATATGTATGAACTTTAATACAAAGGGTTTATCACTGAAGTTTACAAGTATTAGCTTAAAAGTTGGGCTGTTCTACTTTGCCGGGTCGGTTTGAAAACTTGACCCGCAAGAGTAATTATTGCAAAACCGCTAGTATGTGATTTTTTAAAAATATGTCATATGGTTTTCTGTATCGCGAATGACCGAATTCGTAAAGATCTAACCCGCGGAGGGCCAACTGTACATACATATAGCAGAAGAAATCAAGTCTTTGTTTCCTTGAAAAGAGTCAATTAAATACAACGCAAAAAAAAAAAATTACAGCATAGCTTGCGTAAATCCATTTTCAATCTTGGCTTAAAACTCGGTATTTGATTTCGCCAGCTGACCACTATATTTAGTAAGTAACATTATTATTAATCATGATTTTTTAAATAGTTATTGTGCTTTATTTAAACATTTACGCACTGTTCTAAAATTTGGGTACCTTTTAACAATCGAGTTTTACTGACTTTTTTTTCTTTTTTTTTTTCTTTTTCTTTTTTTTTTGCGATCAGCTGACCTTCAGCCACCGCTCTCAAGAATAACTGAGTATTGTTTATATAATTTTTTACTTATTCATAAAATTTTTATAGTGATTATGATATAAGCACCAATGTTATAGGCCATCATAGTTTTTATACAGTTCATTTATAGACATTATCATTAGTCTCTCTCTCTCTCTCTCTCTCTCTCTCTCTCTCTCTCTCTCTCTCTCTCTCTCTCTCTGTTTGTGTGCGTGCATGCGTGTAACAAATACAGTAAAATCTTTTCCGTTAAAAAGTCTCGATTAAATGCTACATAATGATTAATTTCAACTTTATTTAAATATATTTTTCATAATAAGCAGGGCTTAAAATCCAACATTCAATTTTGTCAGCTGATCTCTAGTTTTAGCCGACATCATAACGTATAGTCTGTACTGGAAGAAGTCTAAAATCATTCTGGTTTTGGATATTAACTGAGGTTCATTTAATCATATTTGTACTTCTCTATTATCAATTTACCATTTATTTTAACTAGAGCATTTACCAATTGTTTTTATTTTGGTTTCATCGTCAACTGATTTCTAGGTGACAATAATATAAAAAATATGCTCACATGTAATTTTTTAACTCGTACAGTATTATTTGCAGATTTATAACCTGATAAGTTTCACATTATGACTTGTGTTCTTTGGAGATTTTTAATACGGTGACGTTCAGTATTATTTGTTGATTTTTAAAGCTTGTTTTCATGTTTAGTCTTTCGCATTTTAACATTACACTGTATTTGACGTTTTGTAAATCTAAATTTCCCGTTTTGGCTCATGGTTTTTGTCAATTTTTAATAATGTAGTGTTATTGTCCGATTTCTTGTATTGACTTGCACTTTTTTTTACATCAAGCTGTATTTGGTGATATCTAACTCTTAAATTTCTTGCTTAGACTCTCATTGGTTTGCATCTTATACACTGCTCATGACTGTGCAGTGCTTTCCATGCGTCGTAACTTTTCTAGATTAATGTTAAATACCAGACTTTAAAAAGAAAAAAAAAAAATTATAACTTTGAGCTGTTGTTAAACAAGTGGTTGCTAAATGGGTAATACCTGTATATAAAAGTTACTGTATTGACCGACTCACTATACCTTCAGACAGAAAATTAGTATCCTATTTTTTTTTTATTATTTTGTATAATTTATCCATCATTATTTATTACTTTTTATAATATCAGTATTTTAAAAATGGGGCTTAAAATGTAGGATTTGTGTCTCTTTTGGTAAGTGGACTGTTTCAGGATGTTATTGTTTCTGCATTTTTATTATCATTATTATCATTATTTAGAATAGTATTTAATGATAAACTTAAGACACA
>NC_090725.1:141022781-141065281 GCF_036898095.1 Palaemon carinicauda
ATAAAAACTTAAGGTGTAGAAGACATTCATAAACACTTTACAATAATCCTTTCTTATACACGCCTAAACACTACTGCACATTTGATAATTATATAAAAATTTCATATTACACAACTTACCTTAATTAGGTATTGATGGGTCGAGCTCGACCCGAGGGTATCTCAGAAATAGCACAAGGAAAAGAGCTGGGATGAAATACGTCTTCACCCAACTGCTGCGCACACTGAACTGAGGTCTCACAGGTTGATATCACTCACAACCAATACCGATGAAAAATTATGGCAAAAAAACATGTTTTGCTTTTAACCTTTGGTCGTATACGTCCTACCACACCTATCCAGGGTTTAAAGAGAACAGGCTTATCCTTGCACTCTGTTCCAATGCCTATGGGAATTGTAAGGTCAAGCCCCTACTGGTGTACCATTCGGAGAGTCGTCGAGTCTTTAAGACCTACAAAGTGCTAAAGGAGAAGTTCCTGCTGATGTGGAGGGCTAATGCAAAAGCCTGGAAAACGAGATAAATCTCTGTTTCTTTCTAGCTGTTAAAAGTTATCTGGAAGAGGATCACCTCCCTCTGAAATGTCTGCTGGTGTTGGACAGCGCCCTGCTCCCCCTCCTGGTCTCGAGGGTGATATACTCCTAGAATATTCTTTTA
Source organism: Palaemon carinicauda (assembly GCF_036898095.1). NCBI lineage: Eukaryota > Metazoa > Arthropoda > Malacostraca > Decapoda > Palaemonidae > Palaemon > Palaemon carinicauda. Next base: position 141,023,436 of record NC_090725.1, read on the forward strand.
TCAAGGGTCTCTTCCTTCCACCTAACACCACCCCTAACCCTCCAGCCCATGGACCAGCAAGTGATTTCTAACTTCAAGAAGCTCTATACGAAGCATCTCTTCAAGACATATTTCAAAATAACTGACAACACAAACTTGACCCTTCGGGAATTTTGGAAGGAGCATTTGAATATTGTGATATGACCCAGACTAGTTGATCAAGCTTGGCAGGAGGTTTGGAGACACACCTTGATCTTTTCGTGGAAGAAGCTGTGGCCTGATGCCATCTCAGCACAAGACTTCGGAGGATTCGACGTAGGCCAAGCTGAAGGCGAAGCTGAAACCACTTACGATCCTGAACCTGTTCCGCAACCGGAGATTGAGGAAATCGTTTCACTTGAGCGGTCCATGGGGCTGGTCGCCGATGAGGACGATATTAATGAGCTTCTTGAGGAGCAAAACGAGGAGCTAATGATGGACAAACTGAAAGAGTTTGACCAATGCAACTGAACGTCGTTCAGGAACAGTTGTCTAGCAGCGAGGAGGAGGAGGACACATATACGACTACGACAACGGCAGAAATTAAGGAGCTGCGATCTTATTATCATAACCGGCAGATTTCATAGAAAAGAAACAACCCAAAAAAGTTCACACAGGCCGTGCTCTTGTTCAGTGTAATTACCTTTGCCTGGGTCATTTCAGGAACATTTAAGCTACCTTGAATTGTTACTTTTCAAATAGGCCATTAGTAAGCTAAGGTGAAGGTCAAAGTGATCCGAAAAAACGGAGAAGTGGAAGTGAAGAACAAATTAGTGAAATATATTAATATTTTCTGCCATTGTTAATGGGCTTTATAAAGTTAAGTGTTTATGTTTTCTGCCATTTGTTAATGTGTTTTGTAAAGTTAAGTGTTAATGTTTTCTGCTGTTTGCCCTCGTCCTCTGCCGTCACTTTCCCTTTCGGACATTGCCTCACTCGAAAGGTAAGGTTCCACATTTTTGTATCATTTTCGTATTATTATTTTTCATTTATTATCAAATTATGTTCTAATATCTACTTCATTTACAGGTATTAATAGTTAGTTAGGTATATTGAATGATTCAAATGTAGAATTTGGCTGTATTTCATTGTGGTTAAACTGTAGCTTTATAATAAAATTTAATGTGGTGTTTTCGTAGGTCTTGAAATGAATTAGGCGATTAATTGTAAAATGCGACTCATTATACGAAAAAATCATATTACGAAAGCCACTCCGGAACTAATTAATTTCGTTTCCTGAGGTATTACCTATACAAGTGCATATGCATATGAAATATTCAAACCATGAACACCCTTTATATAAAGGAACATAGAAAATGGACATGAGAAGCCCAAATGGAAAAACAAAAAAATGAAATGCATTTTATTCTTAGTGGCAAAGTTAAATCCATTACAGATGTAACATTGTTAATCAAGTTAAAAGTCAAGCGATCATAAAATGGTGAGAAATAAAATCTCTTTAGATCAAAGGAAAGAAACAGAAAAAATAATTTCAAGAAAGAAAGTAATCACTCCTGTAATAAGAAAAAAAAATATGAATTAGGTTCAGCAAAACAAAATAGGTACTCCCAGCTACATGATGAAATGGACAGTAATTTGACAAAATTTGTACTGGAATCAGAACAAGAGATAGACTGAAGCGTTCCTAAACAAGATAAAGGAAATCTATCAGAAAACAGAAAATACCAAAAATCTAATAAAGACAAGATTGGAAATGAGGGTAAAATCCAAGAGAGATGAAATAGAGTTCATAGAACTATCCAAATCAAAGCACAAACTAAAAACCCAAGATATTCTTAAACGCAATCAGACCAAAATTGAGGAAAGGCTAAAGAAAGGAAGAAGTATCAAATTGATGAAAAGAAGACTTAAAACAGGTTGCCAACAGATGTTTGCTTTAAATGATGAAAATGGAAACATTATCCACAATAGAGATGGAGAGATAAAAATTGCAGAGGATTTATATACAATGCTATACAATAGTGATATACAAAATAACTTCACCAGTAGAAATAATGATACACCGAGCCGGTACCAAAATTAACAGTAGAAGTAAAGAAAGCATAAAGAAGATATGAAAAGAGGCAAAGCAGCAGGAGACAATGGCCTAACAATTGATTTGATAATAGGTGGAGGCGATTTCATAGTAGTAAAACTGGGTGAACTCAACACCAAATGTCTACAAGAAGGCTCTGTACCTACAGCTTGGGAAAACTTTATCATTATGCTAATTCACAAAAAGGGAGACACAAAAGACCTGAAAAATTACCAATAAGTTTACTCTCCGTAATATATAAAATATTTACAAAGATCATATAAGGCCGAAAAGAAAGACAGACTTTAATCAACATAGAGAGCAGCCAGCCTTTAAAAGTTAATATTCAACAATTGTCCATATCCTTGTAACTAACCAGCTAATGGAAAAATCAACACAGTATGACAAACCACAATGCATGGCATTTATAGACTATGAGAAAGCTTTTGATTCTGTCAAAACATCAAATGTAATGAAAACCCTTCAAAACAAAGAGTAGAAGAATCTTATGTTAGATCACTTGAAGATATCTATACAGGAAGTAAACTACATAATGATAGTGAGATAATTCCCATTGAGAAAGGAGTTAGGCAGGGAGACCTCATCACACCTAAATTGTTCACAGCATGCCTAGAAGTTTTAAGAATTTAGATTGGGGAAATGTAGGAATTAATATTAATGGGGAATACCTCAACAACGCAAGACTTGCAGATGACATAGTTGTGTTTAGTGAATCATGGAAAGAACTACAAAAGATGATAGAAGATTGCAATAGAAAAAAGCAAAACGATAGGACTGAAAATGGAGAAAACAAATAAGAGTTATGGATTAGCCTCTAGAGATTGTTAATGAATATACATAATTAGGACAGACAGTAAGTGTTTCTCAAGCACACGAAACCGAAATTAATAGAAGAATAAGCATGGTATGGAGAGCTTTTGGTAAACAAAATGAGGTAATGAAAAGTAAAATGTCACTTTCTCTAAAAAAGAAGAGTATTTAATGAAATGGTCCTACCAGTATAAACTTATGCATCGGAAATTTGGAGCCTTACTAAAGCCTTAGAACATAAGCTAGTTACAAGTCAAAGAGCGATGGAAAGAATAATGATTGTAATAACATTGAGAGACAAAAAAGCAGCATGGATACAAGAGCAAACTTAAATAGAGGATATTCTAACATGTGAAAAAAATAAATGTACATGGTCAGGACATATAATGAGAATGACTGACAATAGATGGACATTAAGAATAACAGAATGGGTCCCTAGAGATTGTAAAAGAAACAAGAGAAGGAATAGAAGACGATGGATTGACAAACTAAAATATTTTGCAGTCGTGGACTGGCACAGCAAGACCATAAACAGACCCAAGTGGAAGGACATGTCTGAGGCCTTTGTTCTGTAGTGGACCAGTAATGATGGTTATAATATATATATATATATATATATATATATATATATATATATATATATATATATATATATATATATATATATATATATATATATATGATTTTATACATTTAGATTTGTTTTTCATATATATTCATGTAACCTATATATTACAGTATATACCTCTTAAAATCTGTATTCTCTCTACCACGATATCAGAGACCCCAGGGGGAATCAATTAATTGATAATAGCATTTTACCATCATTTTATGATAGGCAGTAAAAAAAAAGTTGATGCAATATGCCAGAGCACAAAGGCAGGAGATTGAAGAACCAGGCTGTGTGACTAAAGAAGTTGAGGTGTATATATTAATCCTGGAAAGCAAGTAATTATTAATGCATGAAAAAGAGTGAAAAAGAAGAAACATCCATTTTATTTTTTTTTTTTTGTTCAGATACAGTACTTGGAGAAGCGTATGTACAGCAAAATTCACTTAAGTGGAGAGACGTGAAGTGAAAAAGAATTTTTGAGCATGGACTACAGCATGCAAAAAACGGATTTTGAGCGAAGCGAAAAATCTATTTTTGGGTGAGATAGCCATGACGTCCTGATGGAAGGTTCCTTTTTGGTAGCTTCCTTGGGTATATGACTACTAGGATATTCCCAGAGAATTAAACCACAGGTTATCACAGAATTCTTACTTCTGGAGCGAGTATCCTAAAGGTTTCCCTTTAAGACATTGTATATCAACAGGGGACGCATGTATTAACACGCCACATAGCTATCTGCACCCCATATAGAGTTAACACTTCGATATTGAGGGGCGGAGAATAACTGGGGAGCCGTTCCACAGTTACACTCGTCCGTGGCTACTTTTGGTACTCGAAACGTAAACAAACGGGCGCCATTGCTAAATGACGTCACGTCCGTCCTCATCCTGATGCCAGCTGCTTGCTAATCTCCATGATACAGCAGGACAGGGCGGGGCCTGAAAGGCTGGACTAGAATAGCAGGGAGGGTCCATCAGGACGTCATGGCTATCTCACCCAAAAATAGATTTTTCGCTTCGCTCAAAATCCGTTTTTTGGGCTCAAGCCATGACGTCCTGATGGAAGAGTACCAGAGAATCAATGTATCGTGGTAGATTTCCCCTTATAGAGTAAGTGCCAAGAGCTTTGAATAAAGGTAAGCATCGTGACCTCGATAGAGGTTCCGTGGGGATGCAGCTTCCTGCCCCCCTGGCAGAGAAGTCCCAACGGTCCATACCAAAGTTCAAAGTGGTCATCGAAGGGCTACTCACCTTGCGGAGAGTACGTGAAGAACTCGGAGACAAGACAGAATGGTCGATATTCGTGTAGGAACATTCTCAACAATAGATAAGTGGTGGTTAGGCACTATATTTCATGGCTAGAGAACAGTCTGGTCTCGAAGATATGGCGCAAGTAAGTATTCAATTAGGAATATTGCACAGCATAGGTGAGTATATAATACGGATAGAACCTATTATTCTTCTTATTTCAAGAGAAAGGGGATAATGAAACTATGACAACCATGTATTTCATAGTATGAATAGGAGCGGAGAGAGACGCACAAGTAATAAAATAGAAATTTTATTTCACAATTGCAGGATATAGTAATAATAAATGCAATAAAAGATGTAAAGTTAATTTACAAATAAATTATAATGTACATAGCAATGAGAAGACTTCGCTCTTGAATCTGAAAGAAAATTTCAAATTATTAGAAAGCACAAGTTCCATAGGAACGTCAGTCTTTAATAAGGAAAAAACACATCATGCTCTAGGCATGTGGCACTCATGTGACGACTATGACATTTCACCTTGTAAAGAACAGTCTATGAGGAACACTAAGTGTCCATGAAATCACTACGTATCACACGAGGGTCAACATAGGCACCCGAAGAGTTAAAGTCCCAAGTAACTCACTGTTCTATGCAGAGTTAACTGCAGGTTTCATAACACTACCTGCGGCTACCACGAAATGTTTGACTTCATGCACTTGCTTCGCGTAGTGCTTGAAGAAAACGCGCGAAGATTTCCATCCTGTGAAGCTCTTGAGGCTTTTGAAATCCATGCTCTGGAAAAAATTCAGAGACGACGCGACTTTTCTAGGATCGTGACCTGCGGGTGTACTGTCAGGATCCGCTCTGCGAATGAAGTAGGTGATTTTCGCTCTTAGTTGTTTCAGTGACAGGTCGCTACCCGATGTTTCTCCTTTGAAGAGTTGGCCTCCACCAAAGTCTGAAGTTCTCCGAAGATAGACCTTGAGGCTCTCTACCGGACATAGAGAGGCATCTTCTTTCAGGGGGCAGATTCTCCAAGGGCCCCATCTCTTGGTGGGTAGTTCATTTTTCGCGAGAAACGTCGGATCAGGGAAGAGGGTAAGGTCTCCTGAGTCTGTAAACAGGATGTGACCCTCGTCTCTTGATAATGCCACTATTTCGCTGACTCGGGCTCCTGAGGCAAGAGCAAAAAGAAATATAACTTTTTGAGTCAGATCCTTGAGAGGGCACGAATCGTTGTCCAAGTTGGAGGCAAAATGGAGCACCTTGTCCAGGGACCAGGAGATAGGTTTTGGCGGAGGTGCTGGGCGTAGACGAGCGCATGCCTTCGGCAGTTTATTGAAGATATCGCTGGACAGATCAATCTGGAAGGTGTACAGTAGTGGTCTAATCAAGGCCGATTTGCAGGTAGAAATCGTGTTGGCTGCTAAGCCCTGTCCATGAAGGTGAATGAAGGACATGCAAAAATCGATGGTGATTTCCGTAGGATTTTTTGCCTTGACGAATGAGACCCACTTTCTCCAGGATGATTCGTATTGCCGTCGTGTGGATTCGGTCTTGTATTCCTCGAGGAAGTCTAGACTTTTCTTCGAGATCCCAAACCTTTTCTTCGCGGCTAGGGAGAGAAAATCATGAGATGAAGGTCCCTGACTTTCGATTATGAAGCGAAGACAGTCGACTTCTGTACTTGCTGGGAGAGAACTGGGCCCGGGAGAGGGATCAGCGTGGGCTGCAGCTCCAGGACCAGGGGGGTACCAATTGCTCCGGGGCCACCTGGGAGCCACTAGGGCCGCTGTCCCTTTGAAGGTTCTCAGCTTGGAGAGACTTTCAGCAGAAAGTTGGTGGGAGGGAACACGTAGATCCTGGACCATCTGTTCCAATCCAGTGACATGGCGTCCAGTGCTTCTGCCTTGGGGTCCTCGTATGGGGCCACATAACGAGGAAGTTGATTGTTGTCGCTCGTTGCGAAGAGATCAATCTGAAGTTCCGGGACTTGGTGAGAGATGAAGGAGAACGATCTTGCGTCTAGAGACCATTCCGACTCTATCGGGCTTGTCCGAGATAGAGCGTCCGCCGTCACGTTGCGGAATCCTTGTAGGTGAACTGCAGACAGGTGCCATTTCTTCTTCTCTGCCAGGCGGAAGATTGGGAGAAGCACCTGATTTATCTGGGGCGATCTCGAGCCCTGACGATTGAGACATCGGACTACCACCGAGTTGTCCAGAGTCAGACGAATGTGGATCGAGGGAGGCGGAGAGAGTTTCTTCAGGGTGAGAAGGACCGCCATGGCCTCCAAGATGTTGATGTGAAACGTCTTGAATAGGGGAGACCATGTACCTTGAGCTGTTGTTGGTGGGAGTGACCTCCCCAACCCTCCAGCGAAGCGTCCGTGTGGATGTTGAGTGATGGAGGTGGATGTTGAAGAGGAATGGACCATTTCAGGGCCTTTGCTTCCGACCATGGCTTTAAGAGTAACCAAAGTCTGTTTGGGAGCCGTCTCTTGAGGTCTCTTCGAGCGATGGTTGCAGAACGTCTCCAGACTCCCGCGGCATCCTTTAGCTGTGCACGCAGCACTGGGTTTGTCACTGAGGCGAACTGTAGAGAGCCTAGAACTTGTTCCTGCTGACGTCTTGAGATCCGCTTGGATTTCAGCAGTTTTTTGACAGACCCCGCTATTTCTTTCCTTTTCTTCTGGGGAATGGAAAGGCGGTGTGACTGAAGATTCCACTGGATTCCTAACCATTGGAACTTCTGAGCTGGAGAGAGGCAAGATTTCTTGGTGTTTATCTTGAATCCCAGGTGTTCTAGAAACTGGGTGACCTTGTTGCAGGATCTTAGACAATCTTCGGGCGATGTCACCCAGACCAACCAGTCGTCGAGGTAGGCCATCACCTGGACGCCGCGGAGGCGGAGCTGTTGAACGATGGCGTCTGCCAGCTTTGTGAAGATCCGTGGGGCCACGTTGAGCCCGAAGGGCATGGCCCTGAAAGCGTAGCTTTTTCTTTGGAGTCGAAATCCTAGGTAGGAGGAAGCGTGGTGGTTCATTGGAACGTGCCAGTAGGCATCCGCCAGGTCTATCGAGACCGTGTAGGAACCTTGAGGCAGAAGGGTCCGTATCTGTTGAAGAGTCAGCATCTTGAACTTGTTGTTCGCTATGAACTTGTTGAGGGGGGATAAGTCTAGAATGACTCTGAGTTTGTCGGAGTCCTTCTTGGGGACGCAAAACAGTCTCCCTTGGAACCTGGTTGACTTTACCCTCCTTATCACCTTCTTGTTCAAGAGATCTAGGACATATTCTTCCAGGAGGGGGGTTGACTGTTGGAAGAATTGCTGGAAGGTTGGGGGTGGTTGAGTCCAGCTCCAGCCTAGACCCTTCTTGACGATGCTGTGTGCCCAGGGATCGAAGGTCCAACGATCCTGGAATTGGCGGAGTCTTCCTCCCACCGGAAGCACTTCATTGCTTCTGGCTTCCCGAGGGTTTACTACCTCGGCCGTTAGCTCCCCTTCCTCCTCTGCCTCTGGAGGGACGGCGAGATGCATCTCTGCCTGCACCTCTGTTTGAGCCTCTACCTTTGGGACGAAAGGTAGTTGACTGCTGCTCAAATGCAGGGGTGAAGACCGGCGAATGTGACAAGACCGGTTGGGTGACCAATTGAAAGGTCTGTTGTGGCTGAGCTGCCACTTGGGGAGTAGCGGATCCCGGAAACTGCCGTCTCTGTTGACGTTGCTGGGGTTTTGGCTTTGTGGGTTTCCTCTTAGGTTGAGGGCCGTCGTCCTGAGAGGATTTCCTTTTCTTCGACATGCCCCATTTATGGAGAAGGTTCCTGTTTCCGTGGCGGCCTTGTCGGTGATCTCTTTCACTAGGGAGGAGGGAAAGAGGTGTTTACCCCAGATGTTGGAGGAAATCAGCCTCCGGGGTTCGTGTCTCACTGTAGCACTTGAGAACACGAATTCACGACAGGCTCTACGAGCCTTCGTGAAGCTGTACAGATCCTTTACTACCGTTGCCAGATGTGTCTTGGCAAGGACCATGTAGTAGTCAGGGACCCTAGTGTCACCGGCCATGACTTCGAGCTGTACTTGGAGGGACATAGATGCGGCGAGCCTTTCCTTCGTATCATGTTCCCGACGAAGGAGATGATCGTCAAGTTTCGGGAGGTCCTCGTTAAACTGACGACCAGCGACGTCAGGCTCTAGTTTCAACACCACGAAGGTTGACTGGACGTCTTTCCAGTGTCTAACATCAGGGGGAGTGGTCAGGGAGAAGGGCCTGCACTCCTCCAGTGCAGGGCAAGGTTTCCCTTCTTCCACTGCCTTATGTACCGCAGTGAAGGCCTTTTCTAGAAAGGGGAAGGTCGCATCGTCTGGTGCGACGTAGGTCGGGTGCTTTTTGCTAAGCGCCGGTAGTTTAGAGCAGGTGAAGCCCCTACTTTTCACCGTGTTGGCTAACATAGCCTGGGCCTTCGGGAGATCGAACACGATAACCTCCTTTGGTTCGGTCTCTTCTTTAGAGGCGGGTTCGGACCTGAGTCGGACGTAACAGTCCGGGTAAGCCTCAAAGTTTGGGAAGAATTCCACTTCTTCCAGCGCGATCGAGCCGACCTTCTCGCTAATAAAGATCTTGCCCGTGGTGATCGGCATGTGCTCGGCATACCTCCATGGGTTAGTATCCGAGCATGCAGGGAGGTCCTTAACCGAAATCCTTTTCGGTTGCTTCGAACTTCCGAGGTTGGACCTGAAGAACTCATGCGTCTCGCGAAGTTTCTTATCCATGAGAGCTTCAAGCATCTTGAAGATCTCCTGAGTGTTGGATGGGGTAGGATCCGGGGTAGCGGATGTAGAAGGGAGTGATACATCCGTCGGTGTAGGAGTTGGTGCAGGGGTGGAAGCTGAAGCGGCCTCATGCTCCGACTCAGGGTATTCCACCTGATCTTCCTCATAGTCGAGCTCGTCGCCCATGAGGTTCCTCTCCGTGGTCTCCGACACTTCCGACATACGTTCCACGTTGTCGGAGTCTAAACGGCACTCATGCATGGACTGAGCCATGACCACATCCGGTTCCACCACTATCTGGACGGTGGGAATCTGATCACTAGGGACCACTGAGTCTTTTGATGCCTTCGGGAATAGCAAGGCCCTCAAATCTTCGGTGGCGAGATACGGTCCGGTGGCGTTCTTCTGGAAAGCCACGCACCCACTTGCGTAGCTTCTCTCGAGCAGTGTCCCTTACCTCTGCTGAAGGAGGATCGTCGAACGCTTCGACCAGACGACTCTTGCAGACTGTACAGTGCTGCGGGTCCCAGAATTTCAGGTCGCCTTACTTATTGGCGCAGGGGGCGTGGGTCCGACACGCCGTGTGCCCGTAGAAGTGCGGGCGCTTCACTCCACAGAAGTTGTGGTCACACTTGATGTACTCCTCCTGTAAAAGAAAGAGATCATGAGTATACGGAAGTCATAAGAGTGACTTACATTACTCTAAAGTTAAATTTTAAGTAGTTAAACTTTAACTTAACATTAATTAATTTATAATATTGTAATGTTAAAGAGAGGAGCGGGAAAGGAAGTAGATAGACACATACTTGTGCATCCCGCCCAGCTGGTTACCGTAACCTTATCAATAGGCAATTTCGTTTGTGACCGAGGACACAAAAGCGGAAATCTTCATGGACCGCCATAGAAGGCAGAAGATAATTCTAGCAGAGATTGCATGCGAGGTATATCAAGGACTGAGACCACTCAGACCTTTAGAGTAAAGGGGGTAGCAGAAAACCCCATATAGGATCGGGTTCCGGCAACCAGCTGCGCTAAGACACACACAGTATGCTGGAAACTTGTAATATGCAAGAAGACAGCACGGCCACTAATAGAACGGTAAGACAATACCTATCCATCGGAGTAGCCAAGCTATCTGGTTGCAGTGTAGGGCTATCAGCATGTAGTCGATAGCTGGTAGAAGGGGTGCAAGTCCCTTGGTGCTTCCGGAGGGCGCCGGCAGACCGGAGGCACGCCGGAGGCCGCTCCAGCAGGGTTTATGGCATTAAGGAAGACACATAGAGAATTCAGGTATAATGCCAGCTTGGCGGCCGCCGGCACAGCGGCGGCACGCCGGCGGGAGGCGGCGGCTCCGGCAGCCGGACCAGTTCATAAGATAAGGCAGAATGGTATAGTATACCCAGACCGCCGGCAATCACTGCCGGCACGCCGGAGGCCAGCCCGAAGGGCGGACAACCGAAACTAGGTAATGGAAGGGTGGGCCATCAGCTGTACGCCGACGGAAGGCGGAAGCCCTCCGGCACACGGAAGGCTGTCGACTTAGGGGAGGGAGGGTATCTCAGGAATGTGTCACCAAGAGAAGGGCGGTATCGCCGGCAGTAGAGGCGGCAAGGGACCGGCACCAGGATAGGTAGAGAGACAGAAGGAGGGATTGGAGGGGTAAGATCACATACCCCTCTGGCATCCCACCTGAGTGAGTGTACCCATGATAGGAGTGGGTCCTATAACCCAATGGCAGGGGGCCGGCAGTCGGCCGGGTGTCAGTGTAACCCAAGGGAGGGTTAGGGTACACCCAAGAGGGGGGGGAACCCCTGTGGACAAATCGCTTCCAGTGGCTAACCCCATAGGACGCTATGAAGGGTATATGTATCAGAGCGGCCTGCTCAACAGGAGTTCAAGATAGCCCTATCGCTCCACCCGAAGGAGGAGTTGTAGGACTAGGGACAGATGTGTATAGGCTAGCCTATGTATAGGCTAGACTATGCCAAGGGATAGGTGGGGAGGGAGAAGAAGAGGGGTCTTACATAGGGGAGGCTCTGTACAAAAACGGCCACCAAGGAAGGGAGGACGCTCCCTAGCCTAGGGTAGGTAACCTGAATGAGAACGGTGCACGGGTACCGTCTCAAACTAAAACAGTACAGAACTAGCCCCCCCCCCAAGGCCTAACCTAGATAAGGAGTGTTAAACCCCAAGCTAGGTAGGCTGAAAGACACATCGCAAGTTGCATGGAAGGTTAAGTAACCTAACCGAAGCAACTGAGGAAGGACAGGCCGTTCATCTTTCTCGGACACAACCCTAAAGGGGGATCATTCCCTTAGGGAGGACAGAGAAGCGATAAATACTCTGATACGGACTTGATCCCCCTATATAGCAGGGGGAGCATGGCCACACAGAGGGAATGCCCGAAGGCAGGGGATGAAGGGAGCATATAGGGGTCCTACATTTAGGTTAGGTTAGAAAGGCACACAATCAAACCGATCCCCTATATGGTCCCTGAAGGCGAAAAACACTTGCATCACAGTAAACAGTATGATAAATAATGCCACTATCTTCATAACTTAACCTAGGATCACTGGAATATATCATGCATGAACACTGGAGCTAGGCAATCTGGCCTAGGGGCTAAGCTAGCAATCTAGTATGGGGTCAGGCGATGACCGGATAAAAGAGCGTCAAAACACGATATATGAAGTTCCTAGCTATGAAGACTAAATAACTAACAGTATCAATTAATTAAGAGACTGGAATAAGCTGTTCAGACTAGCTAAATAAGGCATGCAAGAGAACAGCGACACCATAAAATGGCGTGTCCGGTAGCAGCACAGCTCCGCCAGAAAACATGAAATATCTCGAAAAGTATAAGTTACTTTACGGTCAGAGCTTATTTAAACAATACTGGGACCTGGTACTCAACTTTCCAGAAGAAAGCGAGGCTGAAGGTAGCGACATTACGAAGATGCAAGCCGATAAAAAAGCACAAGGGGAAATCCGTCTAAGCAAGGCAGCTACTAGCAGAAGGATGGAGGGATGTGACGTCATTTAGCAATGGCGCCCGTTTGTTTACGTTTCGAGTACCAAAAGTAACCACGGACGAGTGTAACTGTGGAACGGCTCCCCAGTTATTCTCCGCCCCTCAATATCGAAGTGTTAACTCTATATGGGGTGCAGATAGCTATGTGGCGTGTTAATACATGCGTCCCCTGTTGATATACGATGTCTTAAAGGGAAACCTTTAGGATACTCGCTCCAGAAGTAAGAATTCTGTGATAACCTGTGGTTTAATTCTCTGGGAATATCCTAGTAGTCATATACCCAAGGAGGCTACCAAAAAGGAACCTTCCATCAGGACGTCATGGCTTGAGCCCTAAAACACTGTTTACTACCTGAGATTAGTAAAGTAGCTGTTCAGTGTAAAAGACCTTCAACATCACTGAGCGATGGATGGAAGGATGGATATAAATTGGTTTCTCTTATAAGGGACCACGGGCTCTTACCCTTGTGGCAGCCCGTAAGTGGGATAAGGATATGAAAGCGAGAGATTATATGGGATGATGATGGGATGAGAGCAACATGACGACCGTGGCTGGAGTCCAAGGCTCAGTCAAGGGGCGCTGCAAAGCAGATGAGGCCTTCCTAAACCCCGTTCCTCTTCGGTCCTGGATAAATTGATCTTTTGTTATTGCAGCCCGAAAAAGGGAAATAACATCACAGAGGACACCAAAACATATTCTTTGTCTTATAAACTTTTTATTTCACCAGGAAGTGAAATTCAGGTTTGCCAGATCTTCCTACAAACTCTTGGTTATGGTAGTAATAGATTTATTGTTGAAGTGATGAACAAGGCACATTCTAACATGAAAGATTAACATATCCGTACAATCAAGATCAATCATTCCCTAATTAAGAAGCGCATAAAGCAATATAACCCACAAATATCTCATTGCAGACGACAATGTGCTCCAAATAAAAGATACATAACACATGAAACACTGTTGTTATCAGTAATTAATATTATTAAAACTATCTTTGCCTGTTTGAAGGAAAAATATTTGCAAGGGGGGAAGTCTCCCAAAGTAAGTAATAAACATTATACAGTACTATGGGATGAGTCAACTGCAGGGAGAAATATTGAGCATATGACAAATTTAGCCTTTATTGAAAAGGATAGAGATGTAGAAGATTCTTCTTGGGGGGGGGGGGGGGGCAGACAACTGTGCATCGCAGGACAAAAATTAGTGTTTGTTCAATGCCAGGGTAAAACTGTTAAATTATGATAGTCAAGAGTAGAGTATTGCACTTAAATATCTTACTTCTGGACATACATTTATGGAAGCTGATGGAATACACGGGGAGATTTTAAAAAATGGAGGAAAAGCGGGTACATATATACTTTTGAGGATTTGAAGGATATGATCAATGCATCCACCAAATGACTATACCTCCTTGACATCAGCAGTAAGAAATATTTCATCAATAATCCATCTGTCAATATAAAACTAATTGAAAGGTCACATATAAATCCTGGAAGTAATTTATCGTACTTTGATAAGATTTTTGAAATAACATTTAAGAAAAGAGCACATGGATTTTTTTTTTACAAGAATTCTTTTGTGGAAGAGTAGGAAAATTGTAGTTCTGTAAAGAAAAGTGTCAATTTATCACAGGAACTCTTGTTAAGCCCGTTGGAAAATGGCAGTAGAAATATATTGTCATTCAAGAAAATATTTTTTAAAAGTTGTACTGTAAAATGCCCCACAATAAAAAGTAATTTTGAATAAAAATGCCAGAAAATAGTGCAAGTAAAGATTTACTAGAAACATTATAATGAATAGACAAAGCCGTTTTTTTTTTTTTCATATTCTTAACATACAAAACAATTATATAATTCAGTTGTATGTTCATTGCATGAAGTTCTCTTTGGTCGCTTTCAGTGTATACCCTATTAGTTGTTATTCTTAATATCTTATGAAGTTGTTGTTCTTTAATCTTTTTCGTCATCCTTTTTTTTTTTTTTACAAAATATTCATATAATCTAAATTCACTTTTTGACATTGGTTGCATAAAAATCTTCTTTTATTGCTTTATTTGATGATATTTACATGGTGTTTTACATAATGACTGGGATAAGAATGCTTTCTTTCATCTGAACTGGTATAATCGATGACTAGCAATTACAATGCAAAATGCGGCATGTCCATTCAGTGAACAAGTTATGATGCTTTACAGTCGTATTCCACTCATTATATCTAACATTTGCTGGTTTGGAAGCATCCAATAAGGGCATTGAGGGTCAATAAATTTACTCTCAGAATTTTAAAGTGCTAAGACCAACAGGGGAGACGAACAAAGCACTTAAACCTTTAACATCGATTTACTCAAAACATGAATTATTCCAAGTACCAAAGAATGGTTAGACTAAAGAATATAGATGAGTGAGATTGAAAATGATGCGGTTCATAATAATCTTCAACTTTCTCCATCTCAACCGCCCAAAGTTAAGAAGTAGCATCTTTTTATGGGTGCCATCTGCAGGGGTAGGGGCTGGTTTGATGCACCCCCTTACATCAGAGGTGGTAAAGGCTTCTGCTCAGTTAGTTGGTCAAAGGGGGCATCTTACCGTAAAAGTTCTGATCAAACCTCCTTTTTCTCTCGCCCCCCCCCCCCCCGCCCTTTGTCCGCCCTTTGTTGTTCTAGTGGAAATTATGTTTCATTCTAATGTCCACTTAATTGCCAGCACTACTTTATCAAACACAGAATAATTTCTTCAGCCCCCTTGAGAGCCTGTGAAGGGAATGCTTTAGGGTGAGAAACCCCTTTATAGTCTAACTGTTCAATAACAACACAAATAGCTACGTTACAAGGAACTATCATCAGACAGCACACCTTTTTATTTATGAAGTGCAAGTTATGTTCCAGTCAAACACATCAGCCTTTTGTAATTTATTTGATGGTCTTCAGAGGGAAGTAAATCTGTAATGAATTGCCTATAGAATGAAGCCAAGCCCAGAGACGAGAATCCTTGTTTACAAGTTGTAGGAAGAAGATTCTTGAATTGTCTAAACTTTATCGTGCATTGGACAGATGTATTCACTATATGTTGATTTTCAAAATATACATATGTAATGCCTCAAGCCCCTTGATAAAATTCTCTAAATTTAGAATAATAATACCATAATAATATCAGAACATTCAATGCTAGTACCACTCACACAAGATATACAGGTGCCTGTTTCAGTAAGAACATTCAATATCCTGTTATGAAACTTGGCTTTTATAATGGGCTGACGTGCTGCTGGTTTTGGTCTAGATTTTTCTACTAGCTCTGTTCTTGGGGAGCATCCAAGTCTCTGAGTTGTCCTTGTTCTTGAATGGGACACTATTGCGGCCAGGGTCCCTGCTGGTGCTGATGCTGTTGCTCTAACGGCAGTCTCCATTCTTGGGGTTCTACTTGAAACCATAAATTTGGTGCTTGAAAGTATGGTGTGGGTGCATAAAGCTTTTTGGCTACACTGGAGGCTTTATGAGGTGTTGTTAATCCCATATTTTTGGGATCGAAGGTTCAGACAATCACAAGCCAAGTGCCCCATATGTTCACAAGCATAACATTGGATGGACCATTTTGGTTGGGGACAATTCACAGTGACAAGTCCCTTCTACTGACAGGAATAGCAGGATTCCTTTTGTCTGTGTTCCTGTTTGTACCCAACTCTTGGCAATTTGTAAGGAAACAGATTCCTACAGCGGATACACCATGTGACTATGGAGAATTTGCACCATTCACAAATGGATCCAGGAATCTTTCACTACGAGGTCCTCATTTCCGTCTTGTCTATTCTTGTAACATTGTCTGTTGGTGTCCAAGAAATGATGTATTTGGTCAATCTTGTCATCTTCGATATGAGACGCCAAGTTTTCATCTTCTGTATCCGAGAACATTGTCGCAAAGTTTTCCTTCCTTAGTTTCTTTTTCAATTTCCCCTATATAATAAAAAGCAAGTGTCTGGCTATATATATATATATATATATATATATATATATATATATATATATATATATATAATATATATATATATATATATATATATATATATATATATATATATATATATATATATATATATATATATATATAAAACATATATATATATATAATATGTATATATATACAGTATATATGATATATATGATATATGATTCATATATATAATATATATATATATATATATATATATATATATATATATATATATATATATATATATATATATATTATTACTAGACAAGCTACAACCCTAGTTGGAAAAGCAAGATGCTATAAGTCCAAAGGCTCCAACAGGGAAAAATAGCCTAGTTAGTTTAGCCTCAGGAAAACAGGAATGAGGAAGTTCATGTTTTTCATCACTCTGTTTACTGTCAAAAACATCAGCCCAAAGGGTTGCCTTTTCCTTTGGACAGTGAGTGACTGAGCCATCTGGTTTAAGTAAAGGAGGAATTGTTGCATTTACACCAAAGAGTGCAGATTTAAGGGTAGACCACCATTTATGTTCCTGAGTTGTGCCAGAAAGGGTTTCTTTTATGGTTAAATTGTATTCCTTTTCAGTTGAAGCATAAACTCTCTGAGCAAAAGCTCTAACCTGAGTATAGTTATTCCAAGTCGAATCTGATCTGTTACCCTTCCAAAGATGATAGGCCTCCTGCTTCTCCAAATAAGCACGTTTACAGTCATCATTAAACCACGCTTTGTCCTTCACTTTGTACCTTAGCACACGAGAAGGGATACGCCTATCAATTATGCTGACTAGATTCTCATTCAAAGGGACAACAGGATCAACACTTCTATATAATTGTGACCAATACAAGCACATAAGATCATGCAAATTCCCATTCCAGTCTGCTTGAGATTTCATATAAATTTTACAAGAGTATGAAACATCAGGGACAGGCTGCTCAGTCTTCACTACTAATGAAATCAAGGCATGATCAGATGTCCCGACTGGAGAACCAACTTTACTTGTTATAACGCCAGGGGATTCAGTGTATACGAGGTCCAAGCCATTCCCAAACTTGTGAGTACCTTCATTTATGATTTTCTTACAGCCTGATTCAGAGGCAAAGTCTAAAGCTCGTAAGCCATGGCGATCTTTAGGAGAGATAGAACTTACCCACTCCCTATGGTGAGTATTGAAATCACCAACAAAGACAAAAGAAGCCTTTCTATCATCTTCTTGTATCTTAGCCATAATGGTAAGAAGACAATCGAAGATAGAATCATCCATGTCTGGATTCCGGTAAATCGAACACAAATAAAAGTTGTTATGCCTGCCACAAACTTTTATTACCCGAATCTCATGACATCCACATTCATAGCAGGACTTACTTGGTCTCTCCCCGTTCTTCAGGTAGGCGGAGAGGGAGTAGTAATAGCCTGATGAAATACCCCGAGAAGTACAATCTCCCACAAAGGGCCATGTTATAGTTTTGAGAGAGGGATGAGGTGGGAAGGGTTGAATCTGTGCTTGTATGTGCATATCTATCTAAATATTTAGCCGCCATTTTTGACGGGTCACGTACACTAGTAATTGATAATTACCAACTCCATATTCAACCAAATCAGCCACCAATTTTCTTGTCCCAAATCCTGACTTGATTAATTCACTTTCAAGATTTGCATTAATGAACCCTAATTAGAAAAATGTTCATAATGTCATATAGGTCCAAACATGCACCATTTGTTCTTTGTTGACCAACTGATATTTGGTTGCTTCAAAAAAAAAAAAAAAAAAAAAAAAAAAAAAAACTGAAATTTCTTTTTGTTTCCCTTAGACCTCTCTTTGATTAGGTGTTAGTATCATGTAATTTATAGTTAGTTACTAATCCTTTTACTTATAATTTCTTACTCCATATATCCATTTTCTCTCCCTTTATTATATTTACAACCAGCCCTAGTAAGTACAATGGTCCACAAAGTGTCATATTTTGTCTAGAGAGCAACTTGCTGTGTGAAAGGAAAATTAAAGACCAAACACTTTTTATGCTTTTTATTGGTTTTGTCATTGTATCTCATTTTTACACATCCTATTGACTCAGGTCACAGGTTTTCTACTTACAGGAATCAGAGTCATAAGCAGAGTGAAAATATATGTACATATCAAATATAAAGAAAGGATTTCTCTTTTATGTTCTCCACGAGTAATTCATTTTTGAAAATTGTAGAAATATCTCGTTTCAAAATAGGTACATTCCTCTAATGGAACTCTGCATAAAAAAATTAGGTAGATTTTAGATGATGAAAATCTTTTAATCTTCAGCAAGTTGACCAATAAATTACTTTATCATTATCTACCAAGATATGATTCATTGCTAGTTGTGTTAGCCAATATGCAAACATCTTTGCTGCAACTAATGGGGAACATCCCTAAATAAAGACGGAAGTTTAGACAAAGACTCATTACGGAATTAAATATTCCAGAGATATGTGCGTAGCGTTATAATAAAGATAAAGGTTTTATTTTGACTTTCCTTTAGGAGATATTTTGCTGAAATAGGAGTTTTACTCTGCTGTCATTGTTTAATTCTCTTAACGTGCGTTATGTAAATCGGTGTACTATTTAAGGGTGCTCTTTCTCTGAAGAACTTGTTTGTCTTTTCTCATAAAGTAGAATCATGACAAATCTCCTGCAGTACTCTTACCCTTTGTTAGTATTTTAGATATTATTTAAAGTTGATCTCTTTAAGTTTCATTAATTGTCAGCTAGGTTTGGGTGTATCATTCCCCTTCCCTCTTAGAAAAAATCATGATAGTTGACAATAACACATTTTTTAAGTTTTAGAAGGAGCATATGTAGCAGTGTTTATATTCCCTGCTATCGTAAACAGAGGATGTTTAAATAGATTACCATAACCAATGATCAGATAGATAGCTTGATGTAACTTCTCAAGTCAGTGCATTTAGGGGTGCGGGTTCTGGCATCTCTGTAGCGGTCATATTTACTTTGATTTTATACAAAGATACTTTACATTTTGTAGATATATAGTCTATACTTGAATGGCTCTAAGAATTGTGAAAGTATGCTCATTTACCAATATAGTTTGCCATTTTATCAACACAAGCTCACCATTACTAGAATAAAATTAATTTAATTTTTCCTCTGAAATATTTTGTAGATTGTAAGAATATTTTTAATTTCTGTTTTATTTAAGCATTATTATTCTGAACATACCACTAGATTATACTGTTTTCTTACACTTACACTGAAGTCTCATCAAAAGCCTATCAAACCTCTACACTCCACTGTGTTAGTAGCCCCTATCTTGCAAACGCTTTTGTATTTCCCAAATATTAATGTCTTTATTTTCATATACAGTACATTTATTGAGAAAATCTTTCAAGATATTTTAGGACCTATCTGGCCTCTGGACATTTTTAACTCATTTGTTCAGCCTTGTTTTGAGAATTGGGCACCTGTTTGTCTTCAGAAGTTGGCTGTTTATCTTAAGTTGTTCCACTAAAACTTGAACTGTATTAAATTCTGTATTCCTGATATAGATATTAATCTGTGGTACTGTCGTTCAATGAAATTGGGGATATTGTATATGTTTGTTTAATAATTTCATCCACCCTTGTATTCAGATCTTCTCTAACTTAAACTATTTACCACCATGTAGTTCTAAGTATGGTTTATATTCTAAATATTTCTTTTGTTTTTGCAAGACTTGATATCACACAGAATTTTAAGAAGCTTTCTTCCATTTGTGTCAAATTTTCCAAATAAAGTTTTGCGAATTTTCAAGTTAAAATTAGGCATATTTTTATTGTTGAACAGGTTGACAAATTTTGTTTCATGTTTTGTCATTTTCTTATTTATTGAATATTGTTATTTATCCTAGTCTATTCTCTTCTTTTGTATTTATTTTCCAATATAGGCTGTTTTCCTTACCGTAATGGCGTTTTTCGGCATATAGTATTCTATTCTTCCAATCAATTTGCAGTGGGCTTGTAGATACATCCAGTGGCCTATATCCTGACATTTTCTAAATCTGACTTTTTCCTAACTCCTAAAGCTTCCAGATTACAACTTTTTTTTTTTTTTTCATCAACCTGCCTTCCAATTTTTCCTTATGGAACACACTAATCTGTTTCACGTATGTTAACTTTTTACTACGTATTCACTGCATCTCTTTATTTCCAAACCTTACATTTATTCTTATACCACATATGCTTCTAAAAGTTAATCATAGTGTCTTTTTTTTTTTCTTCTCATTTGCATTTAGCATCATCGTGTTATTACCATAAAGGGGAGCTTACTAACAATCCCACCTTCCTGTTTTCATCTGTTTTGTTAATCAACTCTTCTCTTCTCTTAGCATCAACCCTTATATTCACTCCAAAATACTTATGTATATCAATAGCTTTGATCACCCACATAAACTCACTGCCCCTTCTTCTTAGTTTTCCTTTACCTCTGTCATGCTAGTTTCATAGCTTCTACACTTATTCTTTGCTATCCATAATTTGTACTGTTATATCTGCAAACTTCAGCCATTCATCTTTCCTTTAATGTAATATTTTCATTTTTTATAACTTTTCACTCACATTAAGTGTACCTTCTCGGACATCTTACATCACTCCATCCTTAGATGTGTTTATAGACATACAGTATACTCTACATTCATGTCTCAGAACTGTATTCATATTCTGTACCATACATTCTCCATTCTTTCAGAATTATTCTTTTCGGATCTTATCGTAAGCGTTTGTGAACATATATATCACAAATGGTTTCCAAACTTTTAAAATATTTTCTATATAGTAAGCATTTGATCTGCAAATATTCATTGTCTTTTATAAGTTCTTTTGTTTTATGTCCTTAATCAAAATCCTACCATTCACCCTTCCAGGTATACCAAATAATGTCATTCCCTGATGAATTTTATAGTTGCTGATACATATATATATATATATATATATATATATATATATATATATATATATATATATATATATATATATATATATATATATGTGTATGTATATATATATATATATATATATATATATATATATATATATATATATATACACATATATATATATATATGTATGTATATGTATATATATATATATATATATATATATATATATATATATATGCTTATGTATAGTTGAAGAACACCCAAACCTTGCATGCTTATGTATTGTGGAAGAATGTAACGACCAATTTTCAGTCCAAGTGTATGAAGCAAATATTGTTGACATTATTCTCTCAAAGGGGGACTCAATCATGATTTAATAGTTATGGGAATTTTAGGGCAGTGAGCATTGTCTTGTTCTTTTTATGAATGCAACTTAAATATATATATATATATATATATATATATATATATATATATATATATATATATATATGTGTGTGTGTGTGTGTGTGTGTGTGTGTGTGTGTATATAGATATATACATATATATATATATATATATATATATATATATATATATATATATATATATATAGATATATATGCACATAAATATATATATATATATATATATATATATATATATATATATATATATATATATATATATATATATATATATAATAAATAAAGCGTAAATTAAAAATATTCTATATAAATATGTGGGAGTAATCATTTTTCAATTATGTGGTACTTTTGCAATTGTTTCTTAAAATTTTGTCTTTGCTTTTGTTAAATCTTCATGAACTCACCATTAGGAAACTTACTGGATAATATAATTAATTAAGGCATATATGCTCTCTGGATCTGAATATCTTTAAAAGATGCAAGTCAGGATTGGATTTTCGTCAGATACTGTTCATCCTATTATTATTGAAATAAGACAGTTGGCACAATAATTTTTATTTTCTTAAAAAAAAAAAAATTCAGATATATAACATATATTCGTCCAATATAAATTTTTTCCATGTTTGTCATTTTTCAAAGGTCTGATAAGTGCATATGTTTTAAAGCTAATTTTCCAGAAAAACTGTCACAGATATTCAAAACCGTGTAGTATTGTTATATAGCTACTACTGGGAAGCTATTTGATGTTATAGAAAAACCATGATGACCGTGGCGTTGATGATTCTCATGACTATTCCATCTTATAGTTTTTACTTAGTTTTTAATCTTTAGTACTGCATATAACATATTTCATCCACTTGACTAAAACTCCATTTGATGTTATGTTATTCTGTAGTTATAGTAAAGCTTTTGATTTATCAACAAAAAAATGAAAGAATTTTTCTGTCAATTTCAATATAAGATGTGTGACCTATACAGTTATTCCTAAAGAACCTTGATAATGCAGAGTTACAGTAATAAAGTAACAAAAAAATAAAAGATTTGAAAAGATTAGTTTTTAACCCTTGATAACCTTTTCAGTAATTTTGTTAGGTTTAAACAGCATACAATATTTCACAAGGAAAAGTAAAACTGCTCAGAAGAAAGTCTAAAAATTTCTAGATTTTAAAAAGCTTAAAACTTGCCTAACAGTATCAACTAACTTTTGATGCTGGGGAAAGTAGGCTAACAGTTTTGTCAGTTACTGAATTATGAGTATTGTTTCTTGCTTCTACCTATATGAAATATAGCATTACTAAATGTGACTCTATAATATCTAGCGTTGACATGTAATATATTTGTCTTTATTCACTATAACTCTATATACACTGGTACAGGCATATAGACTTGAAAATCCTAAACGTAGCTGCCACGTCTAAAGTTTCATAACATTTATTTTCTCATTCTAATGAACATGATTATATAAATTTACATGTAGCAAAAGAGAAAACTGACGTCACATTAAGTTTACATATCATATTCAGTGCCCAACAAAGTGTGCAAATTTCTCTAACTGATGGAAAATATTCTTTGAGCTTTACTTTCACTCTATTGCATTGAAAGTAGAGCCAAAGGTTTAAAAAAATATGATATTGGATATATGACTTCACAGATAAAAGATGGGAAAGTACTTAATAGGAGTCTGTTACATTTGATGGTTAGTATTACTTCTCTAAAAACAGTAAAGTACTAGCAGAAACATGGAAATGCAAAGCAGTGCAGTTGAAAAACACCAGATGATTACCATAGTTGCATGTAACTGGACATGATGGTGGTAGCAGAGAACAAACACATTGTATTTATAGGGACAGGTGTTACCAACTGCAACTTTCATCTAATTGAGTAATGTAATATAACTTTAACTCCATACCATGAAGTGTTTCAGAGAACACATATGGAATTCTTGCCCCTCTTGTGATTTATTTTCTACAGCACAATACATGAACAAATGAATAAACTAGTATGATACAAACTATCACTTTTTAACAATATCCTTTTATATTCTAGTGTGACATTACTGGACGTCATATCAATAGTAAAATGCAATAGGATGAGGAAGTTGGGTAGTTTAGAAAAAAACGGTGTCTGTATTTCTGTCTTTAGTAGGGTTGCATAATGTGTGTTAGCTCACGAACTTTAAATAATTATCTGATAAAAGTATACTGTAGTCAGTCATTTCTATGAAACTCCCCTGATGTTTATGTTGCTTTTCTCTCGAAGCTTGGCTTGCATTGACATTTACTTCAAGAAACCAGAAAATTTCCATATACTTTCCTTCCAATAAGCTTAAGCCTTTAGTATAGCATTGTGACATCTATCTGCTAATGACAATAACTATGGTTTTGGTACGTCATACCGTCTTTTATCTTTCAGTCTCTGTGTTGATCATGTGTTATTAAGTTAACTGTTTGTTTTCTGCATCTCCAGATTGTTAGAGTTATTTAAGTTATAGGATTTAGAGAAATTATCCTCCAGGATTTGTTAGCAATTACTGCGTATATTGTTGAATGGGATTGTTTCTGGACAATCATAAACTGCATTCTCTTCATGTTGCGTTTCAGGAGCTGTATTGTTATTTATAACGTTTTTGTTAGGAGTGTGGAGACCATGCTGTTCCTTTTATTGAAAAATATGTTTAAATTATTGCTGACCAAATTAAAAATTCAAAGCATAAAAGACAACTAACTTTTATTTCTTTGGAAAATCCAGATACAACTAGGCTTATTGATTGTAGTAGGGATGATGGAGATAATACCACAAAAGACATTACCCAATCTACCTTTAATAGTGATGAGCTTTGGAAGTTTATGTCTTTCTTTGCTGCTTTTGTGCAATCAAAGAAGGCCAGTGAGTCTTCAAGCAAAGGCAGAGACTCTGCCCTATCCCGCCCTATTTCAAACTCTAATGTAACTTGAGTTTTGCCCCACACTGTAAGACTCTGATGCTGCACAGAGCATCATATATTTGAGATCCTCTCTTAAGGCCTCGAATGACTAGAACTAGTTCGGATATTTATTTTTTTCTCAGCTATTAAGGATTATTGATCCATGCTTAATGCTATGTTCTATCATCTAAGCTCCCATTTATCCATTTCAAGTATTATTGTGGATGTAATTTGGTCTTTTAATATTGAAAGGCCTCCATTAGTCAGATCTAATTTTAATTGATTTATATGTATTAAATTCTTTAAAAGTTTCTAATTTTGAGCCTTTGGAAAATCTTTCAGTTAAAGATCTCATGGCTAAGGCACTTTTCCTGGTGGTGTTTGCATCAGCTAAACCCATAAGTGAACTTTAAGATCTTTCTCATAATGTAAACATTGAGAAAAATAAGGCGGTCTTATGTTTTTGCCTGCATTCAGAGTGAGAAGGATTTTAAGACCAAGTGTTTACCACTATTCTTTCAAATTCCTTATTTAAGTAAGGAAGTTAGTATTGCATCAGATAAAAGGTTTTTTTTTTTTTTTCTTGTGAGTCATTTAAGTATTATTTCGACAATTTACAAACATTAGAGGTAATGTTCATATTCTTTAGTGGAACTAGGATTTAAAGTCATCCTCTGTCCAAAAAGGCGAAGTTCTTGTTAAAACTTTGGTAATGGAGGCTCACAAAGAGTTGGGTTTTAGCAGCAGCTTAATTGAGCACCAAGTCTGTATTCGCTAAATGTTATCCTAAAGTATCCTTTGCTTATTAAGATTTTTGGGTTTTACTGGTAGGTGCTGTAGTGGCAGCTGGTGATGTGGATTAATAACAGTTGGCTTTTTTTTAATTGATTGAATTTAAATAAATTCCAAGTAATTTTTCATTCAGGAAACATGGTGTTGAGTGAATTGGGTAATAAAGTAGTATTTCGGAAAATAATCTGGAGATTCAAGTTGTTACAAACTTTAGTTTGAGAAAATTTTGTAAAAGGCGAGTGAATTATTCACCATAATAGAAATATATATTTTGCTTATCCCTTTCCTTAATTTGTGAACCACCTCCATCAGAGTGTGGGAGTCATCAATATGAAATAAATGGAATTTTGATAATTTTTTTTATTTCTATGCTCACCTGATGTTCATGTATATATATATATATATATATATATATATATATATATATACATATATATATATATACACACATATATACATATATATATTTATATATATATATATATATATATATATATATATATATATATATATGTGTGTGTGTGTGTGTAAATTATATATATACAATATATATATATATATATATATATATATATATATATATATATATATATATATATATATATACATGAATTATATATATACATATATATATATATATATACAGTATATATATATATATATATATATATATATATATATATATGTATGTATATATATATATATATACGTATATATATATACACACACATATATATATATATATATATATATATATATATATATATATACTGTATATGTGATTAGTTTCGACTTCTAAATTAAAAGACAGTAAAGCATTTACAAGTCTCCGGTTTTGCGAAGGCCTAAGACTATTGGAAATTAAGTAAACGATAAATTTTCTAGTTTTTTCGGGGTGAACGTCGATATAAGCCAAGTTATGAGAGAGAAGAAATATGAACATTAGGGGAGTGTGGGAATAAAAAAAAAATGATTAAAATTACCTTTCTAAGTTTTAAAGTGGGAATTTCTATATCTGTGACCCTTCCATAAAAGTTAAAAATTCACTGATTGTGTTACAGTTTGGTCACATCGTTTTGATTCCTTTGTGCAATACCTAACCAAATGTTTCAAGTTGCACTAATGTATCATTGAAGGGATTTCAGATTCAGCTTATTTATCGTTCTATTACCGAAAGTAGTATCAAAATAAACTCGAAACTTCAAAAGAAAAGAGGTTCTTGATTTTCACAGTATGTCTGTAGTATATTTGTTTTTGTAATACAAGAATTTGAGTAGTTTTGTTATTCAGATATCTTGGTAAAAGCCGTCTTATTATATTCTAAAGGACACGAAACGGGTTTTAAATAGACTGTGTTTTATGTTGAGCAAGGAAAAGGAAGGCACGAAGGCCCTTCATGTGCTGAATTTTCTTGAAAATAGTTATGATGGAAGGAAAAATTCTATGTAAGTGTTTTGTGTGCTGCAGTTTTGGGATTGAAAGAGAACAGAATTACAGTCGAGGAGCCTATATATGGAATGTTTTAAATACAATATATCTTGCATTTTTTAAATTGTTTTATACATTTTGATACAACACTGTTTAATACACTATATATGTTTTATATTGGTATTTGATGTTCCATATTGTCTCCCCTCCAAAACTACCTACCATGAGTTTGTAATATTTCATGGTCTAATAATTGTCATGGAATGTCCATTCTATCTCGCTTTAAAAGTTTGCTAAGCTAGTAAATGCCAGGTTTACATTATTATTACATTTCCTTATTTCTAAAATCTTGGTTTTCCATCAATGTGGACATTATATACAATACATACAGTAACTCATACAGAAATGAGTGAACTAGATGTTCAACACATCCCACAAGTATTATTGAGGAAGGGATACCACACGATTTAAGACAAAAACATAAACTAGAGTATTGTATAGGAATACATATGTCATTCTATGAAAACCTTTCTGGTTAATTTTCACCAAAGATGCCCAAATCCTTCTCTCATTGAATGCCACTAACTTACACTTGTTTACTTTAGAACACTACAAAGTTTCATTTAATGTGATAGTTGCACTGTTTTTTTTTCTTTTTTCTTGTCACTCTAAGACTGTGCTCTTCAGAATATTGTCCACTTTTAGTTTCTCTTTATGATTGTAAAATCTGCCTGGAATTTGAAAAATTTTCTGACATTCATTCATAAGTTTGATGCATTATAAAAAAGTTTACTGAATTTTTATGCATATTCTAAATGTACATGAGATTATAACTGAGAAAATTTTTACTCAGAATATGTATTCATACTGAGAGATTATATATATACTCTACAATGCATTTGAATAATATGAAAGCAGTCTATTTAACAATCTAGTGAAAGCAGTTACATAACAACCTACATGTATTCTAGTAGTTCACATCTTCAAGGCATATGAATTAGATTAGGTGAAGAGTGTAGTTTAGAATTTTCTGAAATTTTGTTCCTATACAACCTATAAAGATAATTAACACATAATTAAATTTGTTACAATGATCCTCTTGCCCTTATTGGCCACTGGAACTGAAACAATTGCCATTTTATTGCAGGAGTTAAAGACACATTGTTCCTTTGATATCACAAGTGTATGAGCAAAGAAAGCACTTAGATTTCTCATCTTTTAACAAAGCACATGAGAATTTCTTATCCTTTGACAAAGCACAAACCTCTGTATGTTTCCCCTGATCTGTATGCTGATGCACTGAAAGAGACTATAGCTTATGCCACCAATTCGGGCAAGAAACGATAGCAAAGGGAGAACTCTAACTTCGGATGCTCAAGTTATAGCAGTGCCATACATCATATAACAATACTTGTATAAAAACAACAACAAAGTGGGAAATTTTATGTAATATGATGAAAAAATTCACTAATTCCTAATGAAGCAGACAGTAATTTGTCAATGCCACACTACTTATGTTAGGGATATGCTATTTAGAATACTGTACAAGAAAGAGAGTTTGATATATATACATATAATATATATATATATATATATATATATATATATATATATATATATATATATATATATATATGTATATATATATATATATATATATATATATATATATATATATATATACTTATATATATATATATTTGTGTGTGTGTTTGTTTGTGTAGGCTATGTATCATGGGCTCCAAAAATGTCATTACACAAATCAGGCAATTGCAATTTTAGTAGTTAAGTACAATATGCTATAAAGATGGACCAGCCACCTTTATGCTAGATTAATCCACTGTATAGAGTGCATTATTGTGAGAGAAACAGGGCAGTTCTTTAAATCTAGACTCTTCATGAATGACTTTCACTATTGAAGATGTGATGATCAGTACCAATGAATTTTAGTGAAGGTGAAAATAGTTTTTTTTTTTTTTTTTTTTCAATTCAAAAGTTGAACAGAAACATAAGCCTGATTCCTCTTATTTCAATGGGACTGAAATGACGATTGGAGGATATGCTTGAAACCTCATTTTGCAGGAAGTAAATGGTGCAATAATGTATGTATTGTTTGTGAATTGTCTAATGTATAAACTTTTAATTAGATTGCTGCTCAAGAAATGCTATATTTTCCACGTTCTAAATAGTTTAGGGTCAAGCTATTTTGGTCCATTTACATTTTTCGAAAAATTACGCTAAAATTCTAGTTTGATCTATTTCATAAGTTACGCAGATATTTATTACAAAAACTCAGTTTTGTTATTTTTTAATTAAATATATGAGTCTGAGATAGGCAGCTGATGCAGAAGAATTTTTATCTACCCCATTGATAGTGTAAACTAGATAGAAATATGTGATTACAAAACTGGTTACAGGTACAGAAAAGAGATACATCTTACATTACAGTGGTTATGTTTCCACCATAGTCATTTTAAGTATAAATTGTGCCTCATAGTAGTTTCATTTATAGTTCACAAGCAGAGATCAGACTAATATTTTCAATCTCAGAAAGTACGTTGGTTTTTTGGGTAATTGAAGTATTGAAATACAAAGAATGACGGATATAATGATTGCCTCTGTTTCACTAGTCATTGTCTATATATTTACAGTATTTACAAGAGTAAGGGATTTATATAAATATTGGCATTTTTTTTTTTTTTTTTTTGTCAAGCTTTGATATGACATACGGTGACAGTTCCTTCAAGTAGGTTTGTGTCCTAAAACAGTTTAACCTGTGAGCATTGTGGAAATGAGCAGTTTGCCAAGCAATTTGTTAACTTTGAATGACTGATGTTTTGTTTTCAGGTTGTTTAAAGTAATTGCAACATTTTTAAAATTCTTTTGCACATTTTAGTTTAAAATATCGAGTTATCAAACTTTTTATTCAAATGAATTCTTAATATTGCCACTTTACTTACACTAAATTAAGTGAGCAATTGAATTTATAAGCCAGAATAGGTTTTAACAACTTATAAATTCAAATCCTTAGTTTATAATTTTGCATTAACATATTTTTCATTATTGGATTTCAGTAAATTTAAAACTGTTTTATCAGCCAAATAAACGCTGATGACATGAAACTTTAGAGAATAGTATTAGCCAGTTGAGATAGACATTATTTTTTTTTTTTTTTTTTTGGGGGGGGGGGGGCAATTTTTGGTAAAACATATGGATACTTAAATCTCATTTGTTAAAGGATAATGTAATTAAATGAGGAAGATGAAAAAGTTTACATAGTTCTACATATAACGTGAAGCTATGCAGTCGTCCACCCATTGAGCAAAATTTTGTTTGAGGTTGATTTGAATTTACAGTATCATTTACTATCGCTGAATGTCTTGCACATTTATTCTTATTGTACTTTTGATATTTGTTAATGTGATGCCTGAACACCTCTGTAATTTTTTAAAACAGAATTACCTCTTATGTTTGTTATAGAGTATATAATTACCTTGCTAAAGATTGCATCCTTTTTTACTCATATGCTCTGTGGGACCATTATTACTTCTTGCTAAATATCTTTTGCACTGAGAGTAATTGCGTTGGAGTAACTACCTATATGAAAAGAAAGTTAAAATCCTTTTGTTTTGCGTGTCATCTATGATTGCCATCTGCAAGAACTTACACGAGGGAATTTTTGGCACTCCTGCACTGTAGTAACGAGTCGGCAAGAAAATATACTTATTTGATACTATGTTGAAAAGAATTGAAACATAAATTAGTAATAGACTAATATTGTACGATAATTTGTTGGACATAAGCAAAAGGAGGTCTTTTTTTAAATTTATGTCTTAAAACTGCAATTGGAAATATATGCAAATGTTCAGTTCTAATAATTATAAAAAATACCAAGTATCCTGTTAATGCAAGATTTTACTGTATTTTCTGTGTGATGTTAGATAATATCCTAAGTTTCATGTCTCCCAACACTAAGTGGTCGGGTTAGATGTTTTGATGTTTTGTAACCAGTAATAATAATAATGAAGCTATTATTATCATTATAATTACAAGCCAAGCTATGGTTGTGGGTATATTACCATAACGCAGTTTAAAAAAATTTCATCTACTTGGCAATGAGTTTGGTAAGTATGCACAATTATTTCATTTTCAGATTTACATATTTACTCAAAGTGACATCCAGCAAGATATTTCATTCATATGGGCCAACTACTAGCTAAACAATACACAGCTGTTTTCTTTGGAGAATGTTAGGGTGTAAAACCTGCAACTGACCCTTTAATAAATGTGGTAAATATACAATATTCATAGTCATTTCATTAGTAGTAACTTTAAAATAAATTTGTGAAATGTACAAGAAAGCCAGAACGGAGCAACCATCTAGTATAGTACTGTTGCTATATGATAAGTCAAAGTCAGCAGTCAGTTGCACTTGCAGATGTACAATTTATACATAAAGTTCAAAATACAGGTTTTTATGAAAAGTTTATTCCTTTACATAATGTTCAATTTTTGTTTATATTGTATTTCTGAATTCATGCACACATTGGCGCATAATTTTTAAAAAGTGTTTATTACACTCTTCATATGTTTTGTTCTTTCTCAGAGCCTTGCCAGAATAGCGGTTTTGTAGTTAATTAGGGCAGCTGTATTGCAGAATGTGTCCAGATGTGACTTGTCAGGGAAATCTTTTTCTACTAGCAGCAAAATGAAGCAGCATGTTTTCGAAGCTTATCCATTTCCAAAAGAAAGTTTGTCAAAAGTAAGCGTTGACCAAGTTGAAATTACTATTTTAGAAGGTCAGGAAAGGCATGGATTCTACAATACCTAAATTCCTGAATACGTTACAGTGACAGAATTCTAATTCTCCTTTTGTGGCAGGAGGTATTGGAAAATATCTATTAAAATTAGAATGAATACAAATTTGGGAGAGAAAGTTGAAATGAAAATGCTACAGTTTATCTCTCCCTTGAACCACCCATACAATATCTCAACCACTATGCTATGTGGCCTGTTTTCTTGAATGAACTAGCCTATTTCCTAGGCTAGTCTGTCCCAGCGGTAAAAGCGGGTTAGACTATATTACAGAGTGCTTGATTAACTTGAATATAACATTTTCTGTCAGTGAATGGCCCTCTATTATCATGCCAAAAGATCTTGCTGGCAGTTTCCTTTGGCAGAGATGCATAAATGTTTATATGATTATAGAACTTTACCAGGTAGCAATAGAACTTGTTCACAGTAAAACATTCACTTCATGTAACCACTACGGTACTTTCTCCAATAATAATGATGATAATGTTTATGTGTATACACACTTGATCCTTGAGTTTAAATTGTAGAGATCGCCAGGGAAAAATTACATAAAGATTTCTAGGCCTCGCCTGGTATGCAATGAATATCTCTCCTTACGAAATAAACCCCTATTCCAAATGGTGACTCATAATAGGCTTGAAAGCAAGAGAGTTGGCAATGGGAGGTTTACCACATTTGAATTTTTCAATATTAATTTATATGCTGAAATTTGGGAATTTCTACTAGATTACTTGAATGTTGACTGCAGTACAGACAAACTGAGCAACTCCAGTTACTTACAGTGAATTGCTTAATAGTCAAGGGAAGCAGTGATTATGCCAACGTGGATGCTAGTTTTCTTTTTATTGACGTACTGCACATTGCTTTTTGTTCATGTATAACAGTTTGTTCATGGCAACAAAAGACATTCCTACCCTACACCTATTTAACACCTCTACTTAGAGGTAGCTTTGACAGATACAGTTGATCCTCACTTATGTTCCATGAAAAAAAAAAAAAAAAAAATAGCAAAATATGTGGGTTTTAAAAAAATGAGGTTAGCACATTAGATGTTGATGCTACAGGGGTAACTGTAAGATGGATGCAGAGTTTAGTTAGCATGATGTGGGGTAGACAAGTGAACCAGAACATTGGTAAGCTCACTGAAAGTGAAAAAAAAGGAAGCCAAGTACAATGACTGATTCTGCAAAAACTTATTTGATAAATAGTTTTGTGGACCTCCCCACCTAGCAACTGAATTAGTAATCTCAAATCCGCAAATGGGAAGGGACGAATATAGTGTTCAGTAAGAATATTCCACAGCAGAAAACCAGAAATCAGCAATGCTCTACACATTTGGATATTCCACAAAGAAAGCTTCTCTTACTATCACAATATCATCAACTAACAAGCTTCTTTTTGATGTGGAAGGGTATCTGATAGATAACTGTTAAATCCAGTTCTCTCATTAAAACAGCTGACATTATTACATAGCAAGTGAGTTTACATTAATAAGAATGAAAGCCATAGGAGGAAGGCTCAAAACTTTTTTCCTTTTAACGGTGTACTTTATAGTACAAATAAAATATGAAAAATATGAATACCATAAAATTTTGTAGATTTTCTCAATATTCAGATTTCAGTTTTGTTACCTTTTGTATTTGATAATAAACTGTTTAATGAATTGAGAGGCATTGTACCCTAAATGCCATTCCATTTATGGTCCAAGAATTTACTATATTAATAAAAAAGAGCTGGTGAAAGAAGAATTCATTCAAATTGTTTGTCATTTGCTAAATTGAAAGGCCTCATTACAAAGTGGTAAATATTTAAGATACCATTTTTTAAACATAGATGATAAGCATCAAATTTATAGTCTCGTTCACTTTTGTACTTAGTTAATTATTGCAATTGTGATAAATTTGGGTATGTCACAGGATAATGTAATCAGTATATAAGATAATTTATTTTTCAACACAAACCATATATATTTATTGCTGGAAATATTTTTGTAATTTTGTTAAAATGTTTATACATAATAATATTATTATTTTTCCTCTTCTTCATCTTCTTCTTTTTACTATTATTATTATTATTATTATTATTATTATTATTATTATTATTATTATTATTATTATTATTATTATTATTATTATTATTATTATTATTATTTCTTTTGAACTAAATGAATTATTTTCTATGTAAAATAATATAAAGATAAAGAAGCTTACCTTTAAGCCATCATTTATTATATAAATAATAAAGGGAATTTGGTAGAGGAAAAGTATATTTTCTGAGGTGCTATGTGGTCTCCAAGATCTTTCCTGGAAAAGACTAGAACAGGCAATCCAATATGACATAAAATACCAAAGAAATTTTGTCTCTCCTGCTCTATGAGCAATGTTTTAATGTGCAAAGCATGGACTCGGAGTGTCTAAGGGAGTCCCAAAGGTTTAGGCTCTATTGAACCTGCTACAGCCCCCCCAGTGACATATCATTTCTAAAAACCGATGATACTAATGGTAGGGAAAATATTACCAAGCCACCATCTTCCATATGCTGTCCCTCTTCCCTACACAAGGTTAAGGAGGAGTGAGGTCTAGGGGGCTATACAGCACCTCCCCAAAAATAGAATTTTTCGTTTGTCAAAAGATGTGGTATCCAAGGACTACTACCTGTGCAATACAATAATATAGTAGACTTGTGTACCATAAAGGACAAATATCTACAACCAAGCAAACATCGAAATCATGCATACATGGGTGAGAGAAAAAAAAATAACTAGTTAGACAATCACCTCATAAGGGAAAAGATCCAGAGAAGAACTAGATGCCTGTTATGGTGCATCTGCTGAGAAACCTGGTTGATGGGCCCCTCCTCAATCTGATTTTCCCTTATAAGTGCCGTAAACGAGGCGAGCAGCACTTGCGCATGTTTTATCACTTGGAGTTGTTTTAGATAGTATCATATAAACATCCTAGTCCCAGATTAACCCTGGATGTCATGATATTCATTATTAGGAATAACTGCCATAAAGGAAGTTATTTTTCTTATATCCTGAATTTTAGGGATGGAGAAAGGATCAACTTTCTTTATTAAGGAAGTCATTAGAATATGGATTGCCCCAGCTGAAAGGGACTAGTTGGTCTAAGTATTCTGAAATGGACTACCTTCTAAACATGTGGATTTCTGCAAATAAATTGTCTGGATGAAGAGGACCTCCTACATCCCATCAAATATCCCACATTGAATGCTGAAAAATACCTTCCATATATATGGGAAAGAAATCCATAAGTGAAAGTTCTGAGTCAGAAAAGAGGAAGTGAAAATATTCCAACTCCTTACTCCCTCATGCAACTGTGGTGACCAAAGGAGGTGGAACCTTGGTATCAGATTCTGGGGCAGTGGATAACAGGGGCTGTTTGGCCAGTGTAGAGCTACCAGCACAGCCATCCTTGGGATATTCAAAACCTTGGAAATCATACTTAATGGAGGAAAAAAGATCATGTGTCCCAGTTTAGATTTAAGGAATTTCTTACCACTGCCTGAGAATCCATATTCGGAGCTACAATAGCAGAAGCTTGTGGTTCTCTTTTGTTCAAACAGGTTAACTTGGAGACCCAAAATAATCTCTAGGATCTCTTGGAAGGAGCTCAGAGCCATTAGCCCACTATGACTCCATGGCACCACCAGTTCCTCAGGCTGGGAAAGGGAGGGAGCAGATGGAGAGAGGAAACTACCAGGAATGGTAGAGCCTTGGACAGGATCACCATAAGAGGGAACAGATGCTAGCTGACCAAATCCAGGAGGAAGGGTAACTTGCTTAGTGAAAACCTGGGTTGGAGCTGACCTAGCAAGATGGCCAAACCCTGGGTAAGCATCCAAAGTTGCCTCCCAGAGAGGACCAAAGTATCCTCTGAGGACTTCTGGAGTAAGGAAGGCTGCCTCCTCTTCAGGGCTTCATCGTTGTTCAACCAAAAATCTACTGCTGGGAAGGGAGCCTAGTCCACCGTGACCACTTTACCAAAACCCTTTACTGTACTGCCAAGTCCAATGCTGTTGGGCAGATGAGATCGCGGAGTTCTTTACTGGGTAAATACACTTGGCACATCCATTTTCACCAGCATTGAAAGGGGTAAATGTCTTAATGTCTGCCGCTAATGCTTATGCTAAGCAGAGTGTAGCCTTAGTTAACAGATGGGGCAATCTACAGGGTTGCAAGCCTTGCCCAAAGATGCACAATAGTCATTAGGATAGCAAATCTACTTTGAGACATGTGAGAACACGATTGGCTGGGTTATTACACCTAACTTGGCTTAATTTAGCCTTGATTTCACTTTTCTGTAATATAAGATTCACAATAGAAAACATCAATTTATTAGTATCCACATCCCCAGGGAGAGGTGCCTGCTTATCTCCCTACCTCATACTGCCTCCCTCCACAAAGAACCCTATTAACACACACATATATATATATATATATATATATATATATATATATATATATATATATATATATACAGTTAATTCCTCGTTAAAATGAGGGTTATGTTCCTGGAGAGGTCGTGTTAACGGAAATCATGTTAACGGCACATAATTTTTCCATAAGAAATACTGATAAGAGTGGGTGTTATGTTCCTGGACATTGGGAAAGTTTGTCCATTTTGGGATTTTGTTACCATGAAACTTGAACAAACACATTATTGATATATTTGAAAGTCACAGAAACAATACAAGCACACATTTTTACTCTACTTGTATTTGTTTTATTGTAAAATAAGTTATTACCCATGTTCATTCACTCTATGACGCATTAACCTACTCTTGTCACCACTGTCGGCTCTCTCTCTCTCTCTCTCTCTCTCTCTCTCTCTCTCTCTCTCTCTCTCTCTCTCTCTCTCTCTCTCATTTTTTCCCTTTTAATCATAATTATTTATTTACCATGAATTTTATATCAAGAAATAAATTTTTAAGTTAAAAACACAATAAACAAAACTATTGTATGTACGAACACAATGCTACTGCGTATGCATGCCAAACACATTAGCGATTTATTTTTCTTTCATTTCGGTAAATAAATAACATATCGTAACATATTTTCCTTTTAATCTAATGATTATTAATTTGAAACTAATTTCATATAAAAAAGAACATATTCAAGTTAAAAATCACAATGAACTGTACTGTACGAATGCACAGTGCTATTACGTATGCATATCAAACACATTAGCAATTTATTTTTTTATTTTTTTTTTCATTTTGGTAATTAAATGAAAGGACGTAACCTATTTTTCCTTTTACTCTAATGGATATTTATTTACAATTGATTTTATATCTATAAGTACATATTCAAGTTAAAAAAAAAATGAATATTACTTTCTGGTATGTATGAATGCACAAGGCTACTACGCATATCAAACATAATAGCGATTTGTTTTTTTATCATTTCGATAAATAAATATCAGATCGTAACATTTTTTCTTTTAATGTCATGCTTATTTTTTTACAATTAATTTTATATCATGGTTTTCATACATTTTGTTTTAAGCTATTATTATTAGTTATTATATGAATACGTTCTCTCTCTCTCTCTCTCTCTCTCTCTCTCTCTCTCTCTCTCTCTCTCTCTCTCTCTCTCTCTCTCTCTCAGAGGTGCCTTACTATACACATAGAACAGATTTAACAGAAATCTTTGTTTCTTTAGAACGTGTCAGATAAATACTACAAACAATGTAAACTTTGCTTAAATCTATGCTCGTTCGTAGGCAGGGATTAAGACGTCATTCGATTTCGTTAGCTGATCTGTAGCTTAATAGCCGACAACATAACGTATATGAACTGAAAGATGTCTAAACTAATCCTGATTTTCAATGTTATCTGAGCTTCATTTAATCATCTATGTACTTTTCTATTATCAATTCAAGATGTTTTTTAACAACAGCAATTATAGATTGTTTTTATTTTGGTTTTGGTGTCAGTTTTTGACAAGGTCCTGATGGTATCGCGATTATGCTCACATATAGTTAACAGGGTATTGTTAATATGATTTTGCTCCCTATCACGTAATCCTTGAAAAAAAAAAAAGAACACTGTTCAACGAACTCTTGACCAGTTTCTTATTAAAATGCACATGGAACAACAATAACAGACGAATCAGCTATTGACACTGAAGATCCACAGCCATCTACATACGCAATGTAAACAAAAATATTGAATATAGATATTGGTAAATGTAACAATTGAGCTTATTTTATACTAACGCAATATAATTTTTATAACTTGATTTGTTATGTAGCCTTACAAAATCTTTCTATTTTATACTATCTTAGAGCAAACCACATTCACAAATAAAGAGCTGCAATGTACTGAAAACATGTTAAATTGTAAACATCTACATTTATAACTTGAATATACATTTATTCGTAGAATTATATTACTTTTTTGGTACTACATTAAAAACTAAAATTTATTTGGTTGTAAGCTTAGTAGATTCTTATTAACACCTCTCTCTCTCTCTCTCTCTCTCTCTCTCTCTCTCTCTCTCTCTCTCTCTCTCTCTCTTTTAGGCGGGAAATTCAACCCGTGTAACACCGGACACTTCCTGGTAACAGAATACATCAATAAATTTGAACTTGTGGAACTTCAAAATCGGGTTAACAGGACTCGTGTTAACGGGGAGTTAACTGTATGTGTGTATATATATATATATATATATATATATATATATATATATATATATATATATATTTATATATATATATATATATATATATATATATATATATATATATATATATATATATATGAGGTAATAGCATATCTATTGTGAGGTTCAATCTTCTTTAACTATGAAATAAAGAGAGACTTGGATAAGGCTAATTTGATTGAAAACCAAAAAGAGCTTAGACGACTAACCCCTTCCCCTAACTATCAAGGAGATAGTCATCCCTTCAACGCATCGACTATCGAGGAATTTAGGCCATAACTAGATCGTGCTCTTTTCCCCAATTAAGTAGTACTTGAAGTCTGCGGCTTAAGAGAGCCGATGGGTAGGAAAACAAATTGTTTCTCTCATGCTAGGTTCAAATCAAGGAGCTCTGTCCTCCCCTCCCTCCATTACTAAAATAAAGTAAGGAGAAGCGGAGAAGGATCCAGTCACAGGGAGAATGCTTCATACTATCCCCACCTCTCATTAGCAAACCTTGGGGAGGGTTAAGGTCATCTTCACTCCGGCCATGTTCATATATTCACAAAAAACTTTTGTAATATGTAAAACACAAGTAAAAGCAGGTTAATGGAAGTTTTTAGGTTATTTACTTTTCCAGTATCTCTATTATGACTTGTCAATTAAGTAAAACATATGTATACTTTATTAAGCTATCATATGATGTGAAAGACATTAGGCCACCCTAACTTAAACTTCACTTAAAAGGAGTCAGCAATTTAGTTATCTAATAAATCATTTAAAATCCCTACTCTATTGCTAACACTCCCATGCCACCATGAAAGCTGTAGCAGAAAGGCATCATACACAGCAAGTATGATAATTTTACATGGCTATGTTAGCCAAAAAATACCATAAGGATCAGAACTAGAAATTTAGTAATTAATATAAAAACGGTAAAAACTGATAAAACTTGAATAGGTGATAAGATACAAATAACTTGCTGTAATGAAAGCCAGGAGTGAATGATGTCATGCACCACAGCAAAATCGATTACATGGATAAACAAAACGGAACACCGAATGTGGTTTTGGATGGTAAAATAACCACTATATTATGTTAACATTACTGTATCACTAAGAATAGTGGCTTACTAAATCAGAACTTGAATCAAGCTACTTAACAGTAGTTGTAGAACTTTGCATTTGATTGAGCTTGGTATAAGCATGTTTATTGTTGTAAGACGATGATGGTGGCTGGGTGCAAAAAAAAAGAATGTATTATTGTCTCCCTTAATCCCAGATGATTTTCAGCATGGTAGGTGGTGTGACGGGTTCAATAGAGTCAGAACCCGTGGGTCTCCCTTATACACGAGGCCGTACTTTATATTCCCCCTGTTCTAACATTTTACAGGAAAGTCCTTGAAGACGACACAGCAAATTGACCATAAAGATTAATGAAAAAGGGGTATTGAAATATTTTTGGTGGTAATTCATGTCTGGTACAGAAAAATAAAAGTTGAATGCAATTAAATCAAGAGTGATTTTGTTTAAAGAAAAGAGCCATTGCCTGAGTTAGATTATCTTGACCAATGATATAAGGTCATTATTATGTTAGAATTTTAGTTTTTCATATATTATAGTAGTGAATTTTCAGAATTAGTATAAGTTGATTTACCTATTCAGTATTCAAGAGAAAAATGGCTTTTTACTGAACATATCATTTCGTCTCCAATTGTAAACTGTGTTTGTTATACAGTTTTCATTGTGTGTAATTGAACTCACCAGTTACTTATTTTCATAAAGTGACAACAAAGAACTCAAAAAATCACCTGAATTATTTTCAAAATACTTTTAGGGAAACTACTTTCCCTCTGCTTGACATGTAGAAACTCTTCCCCTGGCTCTTTTTACTTAAATTCTTTTCAGGCATATGTTTTGTTAAAATTGGAAAAACCTTCAACATCATCATTGTAGGTATTACCTGGTATATTTTTCTTGTGTCTTATATTTGACACTTATATTGTTCACTTTGCTCCATACTTTGATCCTCATACTCATTAGACATAATTCCAAGAGTATTACAAATCTGTACTTAGAATTGCACAGAATTACCTTCAGCACTGAGCTTACAAATATCACCAAAATAAATGGTTTTCAAGATATTTTTGAGGTATTGCAAGCAATTATTGGTATTCACACAGAAGTTTCTGCACTGACGAGGGAGCCCTTCTTTTGAAGTCTTGGACCTTCAATCTGTGGAAGAATGTCATAATTACTAATCATTAACTTATACTTCTAATAAACTTGCTTTCTTGTTGAATTATATGGTCATGATAGTTTTGATAAAAATTGGTTATACACAAATCTATTGTTATTTACTGAAATATACATTTGGACTTTATATATAATGATATATCACTCATTTAGGTTAACGTACATAATCCAGCAGATTGTATTGTGGCATCGTTAATCTGTTGGCTTCATAGAATTAAGCAAATAGTTTTGTACTAGAGGGAAAACTTGTCCTAAGACTTGATAGTAAATACAGTACAAAGGAATGGAGAACAAAGCAACCATTGATTCATTTTTTAATGGGCATAGTCACCAAACTTTTACTTATTGAGTTTTGCTAAGACAAGCGCTTTAATCATGCAGGTTGAAGATGGAATAGATATAGCTAATATGTGATGCAAAAGGACAAAACATTGTTCGAAAAATTATCGCGACACGTTGAATTTGAGTTCAAATGAGGTAGCTAGGAGAAACAACAATGAAAGAAAAATGCAAAACATAAAGAAGGTACATGTTAGCCATGCATATATGAAAAAGTATTTATTATAAGGATAATGAGAACTATGTTATGTTTGGATGTATATATGGGCAATGAAAGTTTAATTTCAAAAAGGCAACAGCATTTTATCTTGGTTAAGAAATATTAGTGCAAAGCAAGTGTAGTTTACTGCTTACACTAGGATGTTCGCAACGGAAGAGTAATTGATCCTCAACTTTTAAGAAATTAAAAGGAAACTTATCCACTTATGTAAATACAGTAGTAGCAACTGTCTTCTGTCACTGTTGGCTGTTCCAAACTTTTTAGAATTTGTCCCGCCAATATATCACAGCACACACCATGGAATAGGAATGGCTGCCTCAGTTGCAACAAGGGAAAGGAAAGGATGACTAAGGAAGTTTCAAAGGGATTATAGTTTATAACTTTCCAAGTGTGACTGAAGGGAAGTGCTACACAAATTTCATAATCTCTAATAATCGAAAAGTAACAATACAATAATGGCAAACATTTTTGTGACTCAGGTAAAGCAAAGTAATCCCCCATCTTTGTCTGGGGAAGAGCCAACCACATTGGCCATAATGCTCTATAATGCATAAAAATGCTATTGAA
>NC_090725.1:141070281-141080281 GCF_036898095.1 Palaemon carinicauda
CAGATATGTGGCTTTTCTACTTCCTTTCAAGCTTACTATCCTAAGCTACCATAAACGATAGTAATTACTATTGTTGATAAAAAATATATGCTTTTATATCACTGATATAAAAAATTATGTACTCATTGAGCTCCTTTTCCTTTACAGGAGGAGCCAATGGAGAAGTGTGCAGCCTTAACCGGCAACCACAAAGGCAAAGACTTCTGTGGCCACACGAAGTGCAGGACGCATGCCCTCTGCTGCATCGTGTCGAGAGTCCTCAAGTATTGGGACCCAAAGGGTTGTCCCACCTGTTCGACCCTGCTGGCCAACGGCTTCAGAGAAGCTCCCGCAGTCAACATAGAGACGAGAGATACAGCGAGGGAGACCCTTCGCAAATGGGTAAGTAGATTCCAAAAGAATTTTCAGGGACCGTACTTATCCGACGACTCCCTAAGGTGCCTACTGTTCCCCAAGGCTCTACCAAACGCAGTGGTGCCCCAGGAACAGGTCCACTCTTCCCTCATACAACTGAAGATCGACGCAGACATAGACAAGGCACTGGAAGGCATGGACATCCACCAAGAAAGGACGTCAGAAGTGTCCATTGACACTGAGAAGGACCTACTACAAGGAGCCCCCGAAGAAGACGTGGAACATCCACAAGCGGAGGAAGAAGGATCCGTTTCAACGGCAACCAAAGACCCTCAGTTCACCGTGACGGCATACCAACCTATGCCATCAACCTCTTCAATCCCAACTCCACAACCAGTGGCATATGCCGACAAGAACGAAGAGATCCTCACTTCAATTCAACGGATGATGGAGTTATTCCAAAAGGTACAAGAGACGATGAGAGAATCACCCAGGCAGCAACAGATACTATTGTAAGAGAGGACAGACCGCCCCGGACCTACCAAGGGCTCCACTAAGAAGCCCCTTAAAGTATGAATCTCTCTCACTGCCCCGAAACCAACCCCTGGAGGTATGTGGAGCATATGCCCATGATGAATGGGAAACTATTCGTCTCGGAGAAGTTGGGGACCAAACTGATTGAAGATCTTGAATTCTGGCCTAACTTTTCAG
Organism: Palaemon carinicauda; assembly: GCF_036898095.1. Classification (NCBI taxonomy): domain Eukaryota; kingdom Metazoa; phylum Arthropoda; class Malacostraca; order Decapoda; family Palaemonidae; genus Palaemon; species Palaemon carinicauda. The sequence continues at coordinate 141,071,347 of NC_090725.1, forward strand.
CTCACCCAGAATGTTACGTGAGACTGCGGGATGAACATGCAACCCATGAGGAAATGGTACCCGAAGAGGTCATTTTCTTTGAGCATGACAAGGCGCAAGCCATCCTCCTGAAAACCTTGAAAGGAGCCAGGTACACCAACTCCAAAGTCTCAGCACTGAGCAAGAGACATCCCACCTTTCTTGCTCCTTCCTCCATCTCTTTCCCCTTTTCGGAGAAAGTACTAGACTTTGCCGTCAAGGCAGTCGACGAGGGCAAACCCTGCCCAACCCTAGAGGAATGCAAGCCATTCTCTCTAGCACTGCCTGCCTGCGAGGAGAAGTGGAAGGATGTCCACCTAACCTTCTCCGTCTCTAAGTTGAATCCAGAGATAGCAGGCCAGCAGTTCAATGAGAGCCTTCCGAAGTTGCCAGACCATCTTCTGAGGAGGGAACAGGAGACAAAGGAGAGACTTGCGGCCTCCCTTTCTCATCAGAACTGCCTGGAAATGAGTGCAGGTCTACAGAACGCCCTAGAAATGTTCATTTTCCTGGCCAAGTCCCACATGGATTCCCTTGTGAAAGACTTATATGCTTTCCTCAGAGCGAGGAGAGCCTGCAGAGTGTTCGTTTTGGCCTCAGCGACCATAAGACACGAACCAAGGAAACTGATTACCTCGAACATCTGGGGTAAAGACCTTTTCCCACAGGAACTGGTCCAAGAGATCATAGCCAGAACAACCACGGAGAACTGGAACCTTCTCCAAAAGTGGAGCATGAGCTCAAAGAGGAAATCTTCCTCGGACGGAGGTCCCCAGCCCAAGAATAAAAAGGCAAGGAGACCACGCAGACCTGCACAACTTTCTGCCGTGACTATGACCACGATGCCTCAGACCACTTTCCAGATGGTCCCTCAATAATTGGTAGCCCAATCACCAGTGTTTAACCCCAACTTTGAGAGGCAGTCGACTTCCTTTTGCCTTAGTCAGAAAGGAATTGGCCCTAAGAGAAGTTCTCCTCCCGGGGATAAGTAGGACGTGGTCACGAAAACAAATCCACAGGAACCCCCATCCAAAGAGGGGTTCCAGGTAGGAGGCAGACCGTATCACTTTCAGGATACGGTGGAATTGGAACAGAACCCCACCCCGTTTTCCAGAATTCTTCCAACACTACAGCCCCTCGTTAGAAGAATATACCTCAGGACTCTTGAACAAGAAGGTAATAAGGAAAGTGAAGTCCATCAAATTTTGGGAAGGCTTTTTCGTGTTCCCAAGAAAGTCTCAGACAAACTCAGACTCATTCTAGGCTTGTCTCCACTCAACAAGTTCATCGAGAACAACAAGTTCCGGATGCTTACTTGGCAACACATAAGGACCCTTCTACCAAAAGGAGCAAACAAGGTCTCAATAGACCCAACAGATGCTCACTGGCATCTTCTATTGAGCCGCCCTTTCTCCTCCTACCTAGGTTTCATGCTACAGAAGAAGTGTATCTTCAGAGTAATTCCCTTCGGACTGAATATAGCCCCAAGGATATTCACAAAGCCGACAGACACAATCGTCCAGCAGCTACACTCCGAAGGAGTTCAAGTACTAGCATATCTAGACGATTGACTGGTGTGGGCAGCATCCAAGACTACTTGTCTGCAGGCAGGCTACAAGGTGATCCAGTTCCTGGAACACCTGGGCTTCAACATCAATCACAAGAAGTCTCTCCTTCCTCTAGCTTAGAAGTTCCAATGGCTAGGAATTCAATGGGACTTAAAGTCACACCACCTCTACATTCCATCCAAGAAGAGGAGAGAGATAGAGGGATCTGTCAAGAGACTAATCTGTCACAAGAAGATTTTAAGATGCCAATGGGAAAGAGTATTGGACTCTCTCCAGTTTGTAGCAGTGACAGACCCAGTGTTAAAAGCACGTCTAAAAGATGCGTCAGGAGTCTGGAGAAGATACGCATCAAACGCTCGAAGAGATCAACCAAGGTTGACCCCGACCCTGTTGCGCACGCAGTTAAGGCCGTGGTCAACAGCCAAGATCCTAGCACAAACAATTCCCCTGCAACCACCACAACCATCAGTGGAGGTACACACGGACACCTCCTCGAAAGGATAGGGAGGCCATTCTCATGAGAGAAAAGTGCAAGAGAATTGGTCACACCAGTTCAAAACTTTTCATATCAATGTTTTGGAAGCTCTGGCAGTTTTCCTAACGTTGAAGAGACTATCCCTTTGCAGAACAATCCACATCAGATTGGCCCTGAACAACGAAGTGATAGTAAAATGTTTAAATCGACAAGGCTCGAGATCATCTCACATCGACCATGTGATATTAGTCACCTTCCACCACCTGACAAGGAAGAAGGGATAGCACCTATCAGCAGTTCACCTACAAGGGTTGTGCAATGTGACGGCTGACACTCTATACAGGCGAAAGCCCATAGAGACAGAATGGTCCCTAGATGCAGACCTATTCTCCTTCACCTCAGAAAAGGTCCCGGAACTGCAGACCGACCTCTTCGCAATGAGCGACAACAAGAAACTACCTCGTTATGTAGCCCCTTATATGGACCCTCAAGCAGAGGCGATGGACACCATGTCCCTCGACCGGAACAGGTGGAATCACATTTACCTGTTTCCACCAACCAACCTCCTGCTAAGAGTCCTCGACAAGTAAGATCCTTCAGAAGGACAGCAGCAGTAGTGGCCCCCAAGTGGCCCAAAAGCAATTGGTTCCCTCTAGTTCTAGAACTGAAACTGAAGCTGTTCCCTCTGCCGGACCCAGCATTATCCCAACTGGTCCAGAAGTCGACTGTCTACGCTTCATACTCGAGAACCAACAACCTACATCTCACAATTTTCTCGCCTTAGCGGCGGACAAAAGGTTTAGAATCCCGAAGGATAAAGTTGACTTCATCAAAGAGTATAAGTCAAGTTCGACTAGGAGACAATATGAATCGTCATGGAAGAAATGGATTTCCTTTGTGAAATCAAGAGAACTGACAAAATTATCGATAGATTTCTGTCTAGCTTTCTTCATATTCCTACACGAACAAGGCCTGGCTTCTACTATGATTACCTCGTGTAAGTCAGCCCTGGCTAGACCACTTCTGTACGCTTTTGGAGTGGACCTCTCTAGTGAAATCTTTAATAAGATCCCAAAAGCATGCGCTAAACTCAAGCCAGCAACCCCACCAAAGCCCATCACGTGGTCTTTGGACATAGTCTTGCTCTATGCTTCGAACCTAAACAATGAGAATTGTACTCTAAAGGATCTAACACAGAAAGTAATTTTTCTGTTTGCCATAGCCTCAGGGGCTAGAGTTAGTGAAATAGTGGCCTTATCTAGAAACAAAGGCCATATTCAGTTCCTAGACACAGAAGAACTGAACCTCTTTCCTGATCCTGCCTTTCTTGCCAAGAATGAGCTACCCACTAAGAGGTTGGGTCCTTGGAGAATCTGCACACTGAAGGAAGATACCTCTCTGTGCCCAGTGCTTCAGACTTCAAGGGAGGACAGCTCTTCAGAGGTGAATCCTCAGGATCAAACCTATCCCTAAGACAACTGAGAGCAAAGCTCACCTACTTTATTCGCAGAGTGGATCCTAACAGTACACCCGTAGGTCACGATCCAAGGAAAGTTGCTTCTTCATTGAACTTCTTTCAATATATGGACTTTGGAAGACTCCGTTCATACACTGGGTGGAGATCATCCAGGGTCTTTTATAAACACTATGCGAAGCAAGTACATGAAATAAAATATTTTGCGGTGGCGGCAGGTAGTGTTATAAAACCCGTCGTCTAGTGCTGCGATGAATAGTGAACTGCTTCGGGACTTTCCAGTGCATCGGGTGGATGGGTACACTTACCCTCTAGTGCAAATCACAATGATGATTAACACACTGTTCCATATAGGTGCATATATGACCAATAACACCAGTGCCGAGTGAACGTTTGCGTCACAGTGTTTATGCATTCCCAAAATCTGTACAAGTCAGTCAGATTTGGTTTCATATCTCCATTGAGTGGCATTATTCCAATTATGAAATTACATATTTTTTCTACAAGAGAAAATATGGACTCTGATGTTTTTTCAATGCTGGATCAGATTCATACCCTATTGTAACTACATTTGATAATCTAGTTGCAAGGTAAAAATACTAAACGTATTTGCGTCTTATTGCTGCTATCTCAGTTGCAGACAAACATGCTAGAGTGCTAATTAAGCCCTAAAAGGGCCCAGAACTTGAAATCAGGATACAGATTTCCAAGGCAAGTGAAAAGTAATCTCTAAAGTTTCACCTTCCGTTCCTGCAGAAATTCAAACCTTGAATCCTTATTGTCGATGTTGACACTTTCCCTGCAAGGAGCAGGAAGCACTAAACCAGTTCCAGGCTTGGGGGAAATGACAGTCAACTGGAATTTCACATACAGGTCTAGCAGACCAGATAAGGAAATCCATTCAAGGTAGAAGACACATACACAAACCCACAGCTATAGTAATTTCAAGTTATTTCTCTAATATGCTTCCATCAGGACGGCATGGCCTGAGCCCAAAAAACGGATTCTGAGCAAATCGAAAAATCTTTTTTTGGGTGAGAGTGCTATGTCGTCCTGATGGACCCTCCCTTTGCTGACCCCTCCCAAAATTACTCTATCTGCGGCCATTTCTGCTTAACAACAAAAAAAGGAATGGCGTCGTAGTAGTAATGGGGAAGGAGGTCCACCGGGGTACCTAGATCAGCATCCCCTTCTTTCGCCACTCTTCCCCCTTTTATCAAAGAGTTAAATCTATTTGGGGAGAAGATTGCTATGTGTCGTATCTAAAAATATGTCCCCTGATATTATGCAATATCCTTAATTGGATACTCGTGCCAGGAGTTAGAATCCTGGAGACCATCGGTTTATTTCTCTGGGAGTATCACTGTAGCAAATATCCATTAGAAGGCTACCTAAATGAACCTTTCCATCAGGATGACATGGCACTCTCACCCAAAAATAGATTTTTCGCTTTGCTCAAAATCCGTTAATTAGGCTATGTCCATGGTTCTAGGGCCAAAGTATGTATGGGAATAGTTTGCGTGCATGAATTTTGTAAAGCAAATGTGCCTAATGGGTAAAATTTCTTTGAAAAAAAGTTTGGACGTAAATGTTTGTATGCAGATGTCCATATGGTATAAAACATATATGTATAACTTTCCTTGCAACAAAAGTTCGTCGAGACAGCATTTTGTATGGAACAATTTTGTAGAAAATTGTTAGTAAACAAAAGGTGTGCACGAAAATTTCGTTAGAAATAAAGTTCATCTGACAGAATAATGATATACGTAATTAAGTAGCGAAGATTGTTCCATTTTTATAATATGTACTTTTAAGAAAAAATAGTGGATAAAGAGCTGTGACGTTATTAGCTTAGTTTCGAGCTTACTCTAATGAGACATAGTGAGTCCTCTAATAGCTACTTTTTTTTACCTAAGTTTCCTTTACACATTTAATGAGGGAATACAAAGTTTCTACTACATCGTTTTCTGAGTAAACGGCCTCAGCATTAGATTATAGTATTTGGAAGGTTATTGGCATCATTTGTACTTTTAAATGATAATTAAGATTTGAAAGTCTTTCAACATATTACTCAATGATATTTATTGCAAATTTATTGAAGACATGTAATTACTCTGAAATTTTGCTGACAATTTGTTGTTCTAGAAATTGGTCTGGTAAGCTGTAAATTAATCAGTCATCATGGTATTTTAGAATATAGTTTCAAACATCAATGAAGAATGTGCAATGTTATTAATAAAAAAGAAAATTAATTATTGAAGTAAAGTCTAACTTTAACATTATTAATGCCCCTATGAGTAAAGGGTCTGAGAATGTACCGAGACTTATGAATGCCATGAGGTAAATTCAACATCGATATATTTGCCATAGTGTTGACTGGAGAATAGAAACATTGCCCCTCAGTCGAGGATCCACAGCCCTGGGCACTGAATGTAATATTACAGAAATGGGTCAACCTGGAGTTTTACAAGGTTTCACCATTTGTTATGATTTAGCACAAGTTTGGGTAGTCGAATAACATGAGAATGTTCCAGATTACGCCATACTAACCTGAGAGAGTTGTTATCAGGTATATGGCTCTTTCTAATAACAGAGTCCAACAGATTATGCTGCTGAGGAAATCTGCTGAAACATATTCCGTTGATTTCACCAAAGCATCACAATTCATATTCAAGCTAACATTATCAGAAAGAACAAATCTGTAGATTGAATTTCTGAAGGTGAAAATGAATTCAGTAATTGAAAATGAATTCAGTAATTGATTTAAGACATAGCAGGGCTTACGTCATTGTCCACGTTGAACTATGCCTATTTATAACCAGGTCGCTTCAAAATACGCCAGAAATTTATCACATTGACCAAAATTGGATAAACAATAGTATTTGGATATGTCTCCCTTATTCTATATATAGCGGTTCTTTCGAAATCAACATTGATTAACGTTGGGTTTAAACTGCGGTCTCTCAAAAAATTTAAATGAACAGGTAAGCTTGCTCATCCTTTTTGCTAATAAGGCAATAAACCAGTGACAATGTTTTGTTATTTTCAACAATGGCATTAATAGTATAAAACTGCTTCCTTGAAGGAGGAGAATCAAGCACCACAAAGCCATATTGAATAGTTACTAACATGCTTTGATTGTCGCACGTTGAGTAAATGCTGATATCCTCACTATCGTAAAACAAAAATGCTTCTCCTCTTGTGTGTATCGTCAAATCTTCATCTCCATTTAAATTGCGTTCACTGGAGTTTTCTAATATGATAACTACCAGGATAGAATGGTTTGAACGAAATTATTAGCATGAAAATAGTTGCCTTAGTATTTTTATCCTTATTTTATATAAAATTATTATTATTATTAAATTCTTGGAGTCGACATTAGGTCCTGTTGAAAGGGATGTCAGCATTTTGCCCGTGGACATTATGTCTGTCGACATTTTGACCGGTGGCATTATGTCCGTCGACATTATGTCCATCGAAATAGGTCCAAGCAGTTACCAGACCTATGAGTAGCTTCATTTAGGATTTACTTAGCCTGATTCATGGGCAAAGTCTAAAGCTCTTAAGCCTTGGCAATCAGTTGGCGAAACAGAATGTGAGCGTTGAAATCACCATCAAGAACGAAAAAGGCCATTGTATCGGCTTGTATCCTAGTCCTAATGGTAAGAAGACAATTGAAGAATGAATCAACCCAGTCTGGAATCTGGTAGATCAAGCAAATAAAAGTTATGCCTGCCACAAACTTTTATTACCCGAGTCTCATATCATCCACATTCATAGCAGGGCTTTTGAGAACAGGTTACTCTCATAATATACACCGCCATAAAATTATTGGTTTCCTAAATCCAGTAATAAAGAGCTCAGATGAGGGCATCATTTGAGACACCAAAGTTTCGGAGCATAATAGTATATCATATTGTCTGGAGGCAATTGTAAGGTCTTGAATATTGGCATGCAGTTCATGAATATTGCAATACAGTGGACAACACTGGTGAACTCTAGGACGTAGTGGTCCCGAGTTTTACTCCATCTCTCTAGACAGTAAACAAGTTTCATCGTCTTAAAAAAAAAAAAAAATAATAGTAACAAAAACAATATGTACTCAAATATATATTAAGTGACCCATACAATCCATGAACTAAGGATAAAATGTTGGATAGAATGGTCAACTTGGCGCAGCCGACCCGTTATGTAAGGCAAGATACTCTCCAAAATACCCATTCAACTGAAGGGAAGATAGTGATGATAGTTTTAAAAACGAACACCAGTGAAAAGGATGAAGAAACAGACAGGGAAGAGGCAACCTCTTGCTAGGTCACCACACATCCAGTTGCCATTCTGTTAAACCTGCCCAATATGCCATTTAAAAAAACAAGAGGAAGAGAAAACAGTTAGAATAGTGGGTCCGAGTGTACCCTCAAGCAAGAGAATTCTAAACCAAGATAGTGGAGTACCATGGTACAGATGCTATGGCCCTACCCAATTTCAGAGAACAATGGTTTAATTTTAGAATGTCCGTCTACTTGAAGAATTGCTCACCACAGTTAAAAAGTCTCTTCTATCCTTACAAATCAAAAGTAATTGCTTGGTTAGCTTAGTGTTGTCAGGTGTATGGAATGGGTAAAGAATAGGCCAGACTACTGTATTCAGTGTATGTGAAGGCAAAGGAAAAATTAGCCATAACCAGAGAGGGATCCAATTTAGTACTATCTGGCCACTCAAAGGACCCAATAACTCTCTAGCATTAGTATCTTAATGGATGTCTGGTGCCCTGGCCAACCTTATCCACCTGGAGACGGGGACCATCATCCTGGTGAAGACATATGGAGCCATCCTTAGATTCAAGTACAGGAACTTAAATTTTTTAACTTCCAAACCAAATGAATTTCCTCGAAAATACATAAATAGGAATGTGAAAATAAGGATCTGTTGGGTCTATTGAAAACGTCCAATCTCCTTTTGTTACTGTCTCCAGCACTGTCGTGGTGATTTTTATCAAAAACTTAGTTAAAACTGTAAACTTATTGAAATTTGAGACATTTGGCCCAGGCCCCTGAGGTTTTGGGATTGCGAATAACATGTAAAACCCTGGAGATGGGTTCAGAACCTCCCCTGTATCATTTTTCTCTAGGAGTTTGCCAAGGTCTATCTTCAAAACCTTGGGATTTGCTGACTTCAATTGGTAACTTGAGAAAGGTACAATATTGGTTTCTTGAACAGGGTAGTCTTTGAAGCCAAATTTATTCAATAACCCTCCTTGACAATGAACAGTATCTACGGTTCTGGTTTGAAGCTTTCCCAAACCAGATAAAACTGGGAAAGCCTTTCTCCTACAAGGAGAAGTTGGGAGAGATCTTCATAGTGTTCTCCTATAAGGTCTATAAGTACTGTTGGAATTTC
>NC_090725.1:141085281-141210281 GCF_036898095.1 Palaemon carinicauda
AAACTTTTCTTCAACATGGAGTTAAAACTATTACTACATAATTAGCAAAAGAGAGAATTTTCATAAAATACCAGTACTTTTACCTATAGCCAACTTCTCTTTTCTTAACTAACCTGAATATCCTGTATTCGACCTGTCTCCTATTGACATCGACTAATAGTTCTATCAGATCAGACTTCAGTTGAAATGATTATACTAGGAAACTGTCCCGTTTTATAAATTGTCAATCATTTTGATGGTAAATACAATTTTAATACCAAATTGGAGTTCGCAAAAGTTGATATTCCGGAAATCTGTGATAACTTTTCATCGCCTAGCCTTTAAGATACTTGAGAATTTGAGTTTATAATCATTCTTGGTCGAGTCCGGGGCCTGAGTCAACATCGTAGAGTGAGCAGAGTCAGTACTGACATGATTTATTTATCTCGAAACATCTTTGCACTCATTTCAAGCAAAGCATCAAATGGATATTCATCCTTCATTTATTATCATCCATTATGCTATTTTAGTTGTCATCTTCTTAATCCTGTGAAGAATCCACTCTAAAACTCTGATAATTCAATTTATAGATTACTAGAACCACCTAATGTTCTTGTGCAAAACATATGTTGGTGAAGACTAGTTTTGTAGTCTACTCCTTTGGAGGTTATAGCTCTACATTGATATCATTTAGCAACACATTACGACTACTAGTATCAGATTTTATATTAGGCTAGTTGTATCATGATATAACAATTTGTTTGCCTGTTCAGAAAATGTTCTAAGCATATTGAAAATATGAATGCTATGCATTATGAGCTTAATATGCCATTCTACACTGTTAATCACTGCACAGAAAGATTAATCCTTTGTTCTGGGTCCAGAAAGGGAAGGAGAGGAACTTGTCTGAACCCCTGCACCATTCTTCTATCTCAAAATCTGATTATGTGCAGAATGAATCAAAATTGGCTTATGGCAATGGTTTTGCAATCGAAGGAAGTGGACCAAATTTATAAATTGAAGCTCCTAATGAAGGATTTGATTATGTAAGGCGCTGAGAACCATCATTATGATCAACAGGTAATACAGTATTACTGCTAGGCAACACATTAGGAAAAGTTAGCATAGAATGTGAAACTGAATAGATTAGGTAATGGATTCTATTGGAAGATGACACATGGCCACCTCATCAGTAGACATATTCAAGTAAGTGAAAGAAAAAACTCCATGAGCACTGTAAGCTGAGATTTAACCCCACCAAATTCACTCCGAACATGAGGCTGTTCACTCCCCTTTTGCTAATACAGTGATGCCTCAGCATACGAAAGTAATCCGTTCAGGATACGGTTTCGTATGCTGATTTTTTCGTATCTTGAGTCACGTTTTACATGTAAATAGCCTAATCCGTTCCAAGCCTTACGAAAAGACACCTTTTCTTTCATAAACACGCTAAACTGTATTAATAAACATGCAATGCAGCCATTTCTATCATTTAATAATTAACCCAACCGTTAAAAACAGCCTAATCCATTCCAGAAACCACCATGAGATTATTCAATAATGTAGTTATAGCCCAATTATCCCCTCCAAGCCCTAAGAAAACGGTACGTTTTCTTTACTACTGTATAAAAGTTACGGTACTGTATGTAAAGCATTTGGATCAGTGAAGGTGTATTGTTACCTGTACACCTAAATTAAGGGTTGATACCCTGAAAAAAAAGATACAGTGTACTGTACAGTTAATTAACAAAAAAGTTGAAACTTACCTTTTGATTGAGACGATGTCCGATAGCGAAGTCGCGGCAGAGGAGGATGACATAAGGCAGAAAACGTAACAAGTGACAGACTAAGAACAGTAATTTACACATTTAACACATTAACACTTAAACTTTACGAAATAAAAAAATGGCAGAAATAATTGATACTTAACATTACGTATGGAAAACTATAAAATGAAAGAAATAATTACTTTAACACTAAACGGTAACATAAAACTTAAAATTGAATTTTTTTTTTTTTTGCTTTTTTATAACTTTACGTTTTTCACATTTTCTAAATTTCTTCTACTTCTTCATCACTTTCTTTTTTCTGTTTCTTTTCTTTACTTTCACCTTCTAATTCTTCAACCCTTCCTCTTTTCTGTTTCTTTTCTTCACTTTCACCTTCGTCTTGGCCTACTAATACTGCTGGCCTCTTTAATAGGAAACTATCCATGGAAGCTTGTTTCTGCCTACTTTTCAACACATTTCTAAAATGCGTTAGGCAAACGTCATTGCAGTGTTGAAGCGCATGGTTGATATAAACTTTTTCTGGATGTTCCTTTTCGACGTAGTCTGCCATTTTATGGAAACATGCGAGAATTTCCTTAATGTCTGACGTTTTCAAAGGTGTAACATCCTCCTCATCACCGCTAGAGAACTGCTCTTGAACAACACTCATTTGCATCGTCTCCAACTCCTTCAGGTTGTCCGTCGTCAACTCCTCGTGGTGCTCCTCGATAAGTTCATCTATATCCTCGGCGCTAACTTCCAGCCCCATGGACGTACCAAGATGTACGATGTCAGCCACCTCAGACTGCTGAATGGGTTCAGGATCGTCAACGATCTCGGCTTCGCCTCCAGGCTTCCCGAACCCCTCGAAGTCTCGTGCAGAGACAACATCAGGCCACAGCTTCCTCCAAGATGAGTTCAGGGTACGCCTCGAAACTTCCTGCCAAGCGAGATCGATGAGTTTGAGGCATATCACGATATTAAAGTGATTTTTCCAGAATTCACGCAGAGTAAGGTTTGTACTTTCTGTGACTTGGAAACATCTCTGGAAGAGATGCTTCGTGTACAATTTTTTGAAATTAGAAATAACTTGCTGGTCCATGGGCTGGAGGAGACGGGTGGTGTTAGGCGGTAGATACAGGACCTTTATGAAGGAATACTCGGCCAGAAGATATTCCTCGAGGCCAGGAGGGTGAGCTGGAGCATTGTCCAACACCAGCAGACATTTCATAGGGAGGCGCTTTTCTTCCAAATATTTTCGGACAGTCGGACCGAAGCAGACATTCACCCAATCAATGAAAAGTTGCCTCATTACCCAGGCTTTAGCATTTGCCCTCCACATCACGGGAAGGTTCTCCTTGATGACTTTGTGGGCTTTGAAGGCTCGGGGATTTTCAGAATGGTACACCAGCAGGGGCTTTATCTTGCAGTCCCCACTGGCGTTTGCGCAAAAAGCAAGGGTAAGCCTGTTCTTCATAGGCTTATGTCCGGGTAGCCTCTTCTCCTCCGCCGTGATGAATGTCCGACGAGGCATTTTCTTCCAGAAAAGCCCAGTTTCGTCGCAATTGAAAACTTGCTGCGAACTGTAGCCTTCCTGCAGAGTCAACTCTTTAAACGTTTTAACAAAGGCTTCGGCGGCCTTCGTGTCCGAGCTGGCTGCCTCCCCATGCCGTACCACTGAATGAATACCAGTCCTTCTCTTGAATTTCTCGAACCACCCCCGAGAAGCCTTGAACTCTGGGGGTTCCTGCTGGGATGTTCCTTCTCCTGCCTCTTCTTCGGCCTGAGAACGCACGCACGAGATCACCGAAAATGGCGGAGGCCTTCTGGCAAATTGTAGTCTCAGTGATGGTGTCTCCTGAGATCTCTTTGTCTTTGATCCACACAAGAAGCAGCCTCTACCATCTCGTCATGCACGTGGGTTCTCTTGTTGGAGAAAATAGTGACGCCCTTAGAAGGTGTTGCTGCTTTGATGGCCGCCTTCTGCTTCAGGATGGTGCCTATCGTAGACGGATTCCGGCCATACTCCTTGGCGATCGCACTTAAACGCATGCCAGACTCGTACTTTTTCACGATTTCGAGTTTCGTCTCCATCGAGAGCATCGTCTTCTTCTTCATTCCTTCGGCAACATTCTTGGGACCCATGGCTACAGTATCAAGCTCAATAATACACTACGTACGTTATATACTATGTAGTAAACACTAATACAGTACAGTGCACAGTAAAGAATGTTTAATAACGATAAAACGTGGCGTACGAATGTATTTAACACTACATCAAACAAGCGAAAGCACACGAAGTCAATGTTAACGATACCGCAGTCGGAACGAAAAGAGAGAGAGAGAGATGAACGCCCGTGCGTAAGCAAGGTGGTATAGTTGCCGACCAATAGGAAAGCAGGATCTTATGGCGTCAGCTAGCATCTGAGTAGGGAGATAACCAATGGGTGAGCGGGAGGCTGTAAGTGAGTTTACCCAAGTTCAGTCTGGCGGCGCGCGCTTTTTGAAATTACTCTCAGCGATGAGTTGGGATCTCGTAAGCTTTTCGTATCCTGAAAATTTTTTCGTATACTGGGGCATAAAAATCTTCGTATCGCTTTTCGTACCCTGAATTTTTCGTAAGCAGACACTTTCGTATCCAGAGGTATCACTGTATCTACATTGCCACCCAAATAGAATAGTTTAGCCCATTCTGAACCTTCCCCAATTTACTATCTTCTTTCCTTTTACATTTAGAGTCCCTATCACAAACCCTTTAAGAAGGTAAGTTGACCTATTCTTCTATTAGCTTATGTGGGAACTCTGCAAATTCTGAACATTTACATTTTAGATAACATTGTTCCCTCATACACAAAATACAAAGGGAATGCTGTTCATTATCCTCTAAAGGAATCCTTTTCACTGTACCTTTGGCACACAATTTGACTTTAAAACCAGAAGACATACCCACATACATAGGTATCTAACAAAAAAAAAAAGCCACTACAATACTCTTAAACGAGAGAATGTACATTTGAACAGTTCAATAAGTAATATGAAGAGAAGAATATTTGAGTATCAAAAGGATAATTGTTTACCATAGGATACCGCAGATTCCATGTCAAACCATAACATACAGCACTTAGCGCACCAAAATATGACAGAGATAGGAGGGCACAAGGTTTGATAAGGATTTCCCAACTAGTGCCACGTCTCCACAGATAACCAGCTTGTTCTCCTATCCCTCCTCTTTACTCTCTGTCTCTCTCCTATTCCCCTCCAATTCTCACTGCTTTTGCTTCTCTCTTCTAACATCAAATAAATCAATCGAATCATATATTGATATTACTGTTTTTATAACTAATATCATCCAAATTCCCTTTCATTTGTTATAACGCTTTTTATCCAGGATGTTGCCCAGGTTGTGCCCTCCCCCACCCCCCTCCTACACTTTCTTCTCGTCATCCATCTCCCTCATCCCCCTCACCCTTCATGCAACTCCAAGCATCCAGCAATGTGACTCACTTTTTCCTTTTATCATACTTTTTCTTTTTTATCCCTTGTCATCACCCTAAGCTTTGCCACCTCCCCCCTCCCCCATTCTTTTAAACTGCTCTTTTTCATTGTCCGTGAGTCTCCCTGTCCAAAGCACATCAATCCTATCCTTTCCTCCTACAGACCATCGCCCACTACACTCGCTTGGCAGGAAACCTTCCCCTCCCTTAATTCATTATGAGACTGTGCGTGTGTATGGTGACAAAATGTGGCACATGCACATGGGTAACCCCCCACTTCATTATATGCCATGTTTAGGATGAAGGGAAACCTTTTTACAGAATACAGTAGATACCTTGAATTTTACCTTAGTGGTGGTATGGAACAAAAATTGAAATAATTTCCGATACAGTTTTGGCAATACACAAATTTATATAGAAACGAAGAAAAAGAAAGAATGACAGAAGTAGAGGGTTAGAAGGTGGAGCAGGATTTGAAAAAAGACGAGCCAGTGATTGGTGGAGATGTGGCACCAGTCGGGGAATCCATTTAAAAACAGGTGCCCTCCCCTATCGGCCTTTTTTTGCTGTGATGAGTATAGAGGGAGAGAGGCAAGTGGAGTGAGGGGAAGTATGAATTATCTGAAATTTTTAATGATAGCCCGCGAAAAGAAAGATCTTTGCCAGGGAAAGCAAAGTGAACCGCAAGTAAGAATCAGTGAAATAAAAGTTTTAACATTTCCCATCTTCAGAACAATATGATATATTAATAAATAAATGCCTTTCGTACTTAAATAATTTGGCCAGAAAAAAATTATTATCTAACCAAACGGACAATTATAAATATTCAAGATTTTAGTTAGCCTAATTGATAAAGATACCTATATGAAACAGTTTTGTATTAAACACAACTACATTCTCTTTAAATCCTAGGAGAATTGTGATTGGAACATATCTAATGACTAGTATTTACTAACTAACTTTTAGCTATTTGTAATTTTAGATTCTGTTAGAATTTTCATTACAAAAAACTAGTAATATGAGTTATTGATGTTTTTTTTTTGGGGGGGGGGGGCGGGGGGAGCACTCACTAACTAGTAGAGAACTTGTGAAATTAACCTTTTAATTCATTATACATCTGCATTTATAAATCATAAAAACTAAATGATAAAGCCATCAATTAAGCAGGAAAGTTTTGATGAGTTGGTTCACTGACTAGTTCTATAACAAACTTTACCACATACATTTACAATGAATGTTGAAAATTGCTGGGATGAGTTCATCAAAATATTTTACCATGTTCTTATCTGATTTGCAATGTGTAATACAGTACAGTGACAATTTTGTTCCTAATTCAATCAACTTTTGGTGGGAAATGCAATTAGATTTGGATTTACACATTTAGATTTGTTACCGTGGCCAACTACAAAAATAATGAAATAGAGCTGTAAGTCAGGTGTTTTGATTGAGTTAAGGCATTTAAGTGTGTATGGCAGGATTATTGCTCCATTTGGGAAGAAATTATAATGATTACATCAGCTTGACTTCATCCACATTCTGTTCAAGTCACTGGACAGGTGTATCCCCTCTGATTACACTTGATTTCAGCTATACAGCAGTTTCTTGTGTAATTACTGCAAATTGATCCCCTTTAGTAGTGACAGGTGGTGTAGGCATTTGCTTTTTTATTTTCTTTTGGTGTTTCATTCATGCTGAAACCAAGGAATTTTGCCTTTACTGTATTTTCTTTGTCTCTTATTCTGTAATGTCTAAAGGTAGGCATACTTTTGATTTAGCCATGTATTCATTCCTTAAACAAGCTATAGAAGGTCTCCAACTTATAAACATTCAACTTACAAATTTTGTAGAGACAAGCACAAATTCAACTGAAAATAACAAATGAGATGAATAAATACTGTAATAAAACTATATTACAGTACATCCTTTAATACAGTAAGCAAAACATTTGTATTAACATGATATTGATTTCATATGAAACCCGACTATTTGTTGACTTTTATAGCTGAATATCATAGGCATGGGATTCAGGTAAGGCCTACCCTAGGCCAAAATCAAAAAAAAAAAAATAAAAATTTACTTACAAACAGTTTCTTGGAACCTATCAAGTTTGTAAGTTGAGAATCTTCT
Organism: Palaemon carinicauda; assembly: GCF_036898095.1. Taxonomy (NCBI): domain Eukaryota; kingdom Metazoa; phylum Arthropoda; class Malacostraca; order Decapoda; family Palaemonidae; genus Palaemon; species Palaemon carinicauda. The sequence goes on from NC_090725.1 coordinate 141,092,651, forward strand.
GTACTTTTGCATTGATAGCTTACGTCCTTGCTCTTAGCCTTTATTGAAGCAAGTCTTTGATTCTTGTTTTAATTTTTGAGGTTTAAGTTATAATGCCCATTGAAATTGGTCAAGACCTTGATGAAGGAATAGCTCACAATACCATAGTGCTTCCCATCCTGCTTCATTCCATAACAGTATTTGTCATTAGAACCAGTTATGGTACAACCCTGGAACATGAATGGGTAGGCTACCGTTAAATTCACACTCTTTTGGTGTAGACTTAACAATTTCTCATTTGCTTAAACCATAGGGCTCTGTCACTCACTGTCCAATGGAAAAGACAACCCTTTTGGCTGATGTGTATGACAGTAAGCAGAATATTGAGATACTCGATCTTCCTCATTCCTGTTTTCCTGAAGCTAAACTAATTACTTTAACTTTTCGTTCCTGTGAAATTCTAATACTCTTGTTGGACCATGATTTGAGAGAGGTGTAGACTCACATGGTAATTTTCCTTTGGTTTTTTAAAAGACAGCTGATTTCTTAACCCCTAAGATGTCTTATTCTTTGCAAGTTAGCAAGTTCTTTTTGCTCTTGCTGGAGAATTGATGATTTTAATCCATTAGGTAAATGTGTTTGCGGTAGCTCTAACCCTGCTGATTACTGCCTAATTTTCATAACTTCCATATTATCTTAAGTTTTTTAACGCCTTTTGGCAATGTCTAAATAAGTAGGCCTATGCCTTTGAGCATGTGGTGTCCTTCTTACAATTCCCAACACTGTGGTCAGGAAGTTTGTATAACCAACCTTGACCATGTTAATCATAAAGTCCTAGTTTTCAAACTTGAATAGATTTGAGTTGGTTGGTCTTTTCTTATCATCATTATTGAATATTTAAGTAATAGATTACAAAGAGTAGTTATTGATGGGTACCATAGTGCTGACAGTATGAAAAGTAATTGGCCGAGAACACTATCCTAAGAAGCACTAGATATTACAATATCTGGTGTTGCTCAGGATAGTGTTCTCGGCCAATTACTTTTCATACTATACTCACTCACTATGTGGTTTAGCCAAGAAAACAAGTTTGTTCAATATGCAGATGAAGCTACTCTCTTTGCATCAGTTCGATCTGAATATGGACCTATGGTTACTGAATCCTTTAAAAGAGATCAAGCTAAACTTCATGCATGGTGCAAATTATGGGGCTTGAAGTTGAATCCTAACAAAAATCAAAGTATGATTATAAGTACTATATGTCGAATACAGTGGCTCCTTAACATCCAGATCTACATTAACAGTGTCTTTATAACTATATACAACTCATTTCAAATTGTTTCTTGATTGCCAAATTTACTTTCATTATAAATAGCCTTTTACATCTAGCATTGAGGATATTCATCACTCACCTCTGGTTTTTAGACCTTATCATTTACCCATTTCCACTCCCATTAGACTGCTAGTCGTCTTCTCCAGAGCAGAATTTCTTTTTCTTTTTTCCAAAGCAGATAAATCATTATTTTTCTTACCCTGTCAGGTTCATTAACACTTTTTTGTCCTTGTTATTCTATCCAGGCTAGGGCTAGGGTGGAGGATGGTTCCTGCGCCTGTTCCCTAATACAAAAATTAATTTTCCAAGCCTTGATGGTAATATTTTTCCCCATTATGGTAAACTGGTGTCTTTAAGTTTTGTGGAAACCTCCCTTTTGGCTGTGTCAAGTTGTGTATGAAGATATTTATTCCTTTGGGTGAATTGTTGTTATCCAGTAAATTTGTGTCATTTTCTGTAGCCTTTTCATTGTACTAGGTCTTCTGGGTTTGGAACAAATGGTGTAGCTGTAACTATAGATGTACAAAGATTTGTGAGAAAATTTAGTCAGAATGCTAACGTGCAGGTTTGTCACCTCTATTAAAGCGTGAAATGATGGAGCCTCTCTATATCCCTTGTTTTGGAGTAGCTCATTTGCCATTAATAATGATGCATAAAGCATGTATATGAAGAGGAATTACTTGTAATTCTTTAGGATCTGAGAAGAATAAATTGAAAAATCCTCATATTTCAAATCATGTCAATGACACTTTCTTTGAGTATGAACCACATGAAATTTGTGTCCCTGGACACTACGATTTCATGACTGCTGTGGCAAAGACTGTGCACTGGAGCCTTCATCACTTTATATTGTTCCTGTTTCCTTAAGTATTCGTTTATCCACTTCTAATGGAAGGATTAAAAACTTCCTGATTTTATACTGATACGAATCACTCATCCAGAGTTATTCAGATTATCTTTTCTTTTTCTTTACAAATGGGCACCTTATTGAACATTTCTGGTCAAGTTGATGGACATTTGGCTCAGCCCTTACTATTTATTTTCCCTGACATTGTAATTGTGAAGCAAGAATATCTTGAATACCTTATTACTAGGATATACAAGGATAGAGATACAGCTGAAATTGACTAGGCTAATGAAGTATGGACATTTTTACCAAGTATATTAAATTGTGGCCTTTTCTATTATGCATATAAGTACTTTTAACACGATCTTTTGAACTAGAGGAGCTAGAAAGAATTATTCTTTTTAAATGCTCAAACATTCACAAGTGTTTGTTGGGATTGTTTCAATTCATGAGGTCTCTTTTTTTTTACCAGAAAAGGGATCAGTCCTTGGCTAAAAATCATAAAAAGAGGCTCTTTGGTATAATTCCATACCTGTAGACTTTACAGAACTTGACTTTAGAATGTCTGGGTCCCCACCTAAATACTACATGAGTTTTCCTCCAGTGTAATTTCAAAGTTATAGTATAGTTGTAGCATACCAGTAGGAACAGACACTGCAATAATAGTAACCTCACTATTTCAAGTAACTAAACCAATCTGAGATCCAGATGGCCAAATATCCTTAATGAGTTTGGTTTTACTTAAAAATGCATAGATATAATTAAAATGAGCTTGAAATGTATAAGTTATCACTTCTTTCAGTGATTATGAATTAGCCCAAGTATGTGCACAATTTCTTTCAATATTGCGCTTTTGTGCAGTATATATCTTCTGCATGCCCCAGAGCTACCATTTTGTGATCATAAGGATCATTGCTTCCATCCTTCACCTGCAATACATTGATTTGGTTAGATATTGAATATTACTCAGCAACAGTAATGCAGTGGCATGCACATAGTTCATAATACATTGATCTCTGCCAATATTCCTAAAAGTAAGAGTTCAAAGCACCTTCCTCTCTTTTTATTGAGGTAAATTATTTTACTGGGCATTGAATTTTAATATTAACTTAACATATCTTGAAAACCGGAAGACAAAGAGAAGTACAGGAAAGCTCAATATATGACAAACGCATCTGTCCACGGGGAATGATTTCATCTATATAATTTTTGCTTATCCTGCCCCAGAATTTGAAGTGTCTGTAATTAGAATTTAATTTGGCCAGAGGGAAACTTTCCATTTCCTCAGGCAAGAGGAATCCCTTAGATCATATTGGGACACAGAAGCTCTTCATTATAAGGGAGAAGTCACAGGCTATACAATAAAAGAAAACATTTGAAAGGCAAAAATTAATGATTCATTGACTCCAACCATTGACATTGGGGCACTTGTCTTTTTCCAAGTTGTAGGTTTCAATAACCTTCTCACTAGGTTCATCTCCCTCAGTGGTAGTCTGTATAATTTCTAAATATTATCTCTTTGGAGCTATGGTTTACTTATTCCAATGGATTGGGTCTGCATACATAAATGAATTATTTCTTTGAAAGACTTGTTGAGAATCTTCTCTAGATTAATTCTGTAATATTTATAACATTAACTACCACTAAGAATGAATATTTCCTCAGGACATTTGTATATTATCAATAGGTTCCTTCACTGAAAGAATGGTTGATAAGATGAACATTTTCTTGTCATCAGAGTCCAAAACAAAATGTGCTATGTAATATGGCGGTATACAAGGTTAAAGTATTCCCAATCACTCATTATTATACTATGCAATATTGGCTCCCAGATATGATATTAAAGAGGCCTTTGACTGGCCAGATAGTACTGTACTATATTGGATCCCTCTCTCTGGCTACAACCTGTTTTGCCTTTACCCACATATACACTGAATAGCCTGGCCTATTCTTTCCACATTCTCTTCTGTCCTCATACACCTGACAACACTGAGATTACCAAACAATTCTTCTTACTGCACTGTAATTGTTCATTGGCCACTTTCCTCTTTGTAAGGGTAGAAGAGACTCTTTAGCTATGGTAAGCAGCTCTTCTAGGAGAAGGACACTCCAAAATTAAACCATTGTTCTCTAATCTTGGGTAGTGCCATAGCCTCTGTACCATGGTCTTCCACTGTCTTGGGTTAGAGTTCTCTTGCTTGAGGGTACACTCGGGCTCACTGTTCTATCTTATATCTTATTTCTCTTCCTCTTGTTTCGTTAAAGTTTTTATAGTTTATAAAGTGATATTTATTTTGATATTGTTGCTCTTCTTAAAATATTTTATTATTCATTGTTTCCTTTCCTCACTGAGCTATTTTCCCTGCTGGGGCCCCTGGGCTCATAGCATCCTGTTTTTCCAACTTGGGCTGTAGCTTAGCAAGTAATAATAATAATAATAATAGGAAGGCAGTATCGGGAGTTTGGGGTGAGGGTCAAAGTTACCCCATTCTATTGATCAAGAAACCAGTTTCTTGTTTATCCTTTATAACAATCAAATTACAGACCAGAATGAGGATTCACTACCTAGGGAATTGTCATGGTTTATGTTGGATTTTTCCACTCCTGTTATTTGAAGGGGATTCTGACATGTATAAAATGGTTAAACTGAGGCTTACTGTAAGCTGGGTTTTAGAAAGAACCTTGTTTAGTCACTGTCCTAAATTGCCTCTCAGTAACCTATTCCTGCTGGTCTGGAGGTTATATCCATTTAACATGGTAGCCAACGCAAGAGCCTGTATTTCAACCATGTGTTGGTGCAATCTAAAATGAACAAACATGAATCCTTTTCTTCTTTGTCTTGACTTAACTGTTATGTTCCTTTTAACTTGGATCATATGGACATTGTTCAGGAACAGCTGCCAATCACATGATCTCTTTTTTAATTATTTTTTTATAATATTATTATTGTTACTTTTAATTTTATAAAAAGAAACAAGGCAACTGAGTACAAAGAAAAAAACAGGACTTAGTAATCCAAGAATTAATAGGCTATAGACTAAAATTATTGGTTAGCTTACAGATAGAGCCTATTAACCAATCTTAATTAAATTCTTGGTTTCAAAAATTTTCTTCCTCTCAACATATTCACCATTACCGTACTTGAAATTGTTTAGAGAATTAGAATCAAACCTCCTTTAGGATGAGCAACAGAGCCCAAATCTATCACACTCTTGGATACATGGATGTTCCAACTATTCTGTAATGTATTATATCTTATTGTATTTCACTATCTGGCAATGTGTTTAATCTTTACATTTGAATTTCAATGTAATTGCTTTTTCCCTTAGAAGCTCATTGATAATTTTTGCCAAAAATCTACTGTCTTTTTTAAGTCAAACTGCCTTTAATTTAATATACCACCTCTCGATAAATGGTGCTATTGCAACATGCAAATTATAATAAAATAAAATTATAATTATTGTAATTGTAAGCAAAACTAAGATATTGCAATGACAGGTAAAGTGAATCATACTTTATATTGTAAAGCTGGATAGAAATTATATAGTTTGTATATTGAAGTGTTCTAACATAAAAGTAAATGCAAAATAAAGTTAAATCTAACTTCTCTACTATGGTTAAAAACTGTCTTTGAATTGATTATACACCTCCAGTTAAACAGGAAATGACAAGTTTACGTGAATCTTTTGCACATACAGTCCTTTATCCACTTATTTGAAAGAAATCACTAATATTTTTAAGCAGTGTATGTGCATCTTCTTGGAGTAATAATAATAAAGCAGTACCTCTATTTTATACAATAATCTTGTCGTGAATGAATAAATTTTAGTTGCTCCATAAACATAAGCTTACACAACAATATTGAAGTTAAGTGAAGTGAGACAAAAATGGAATTTTGATGATAAAGTTTATTTTTACACTCACTTGGTGTCCATAATGCTTTTCTCTCGAAGCCTGGTTTTATATTGACGTATACCTTAAAACTGAAGTTCTTTTTTTTTTCTTTCTTATTAAGAGACTTAGTCTTGTAGGTGGTTAATGGTAAAAGCTTAGCCCCTGCATAGCTTACATCAGAGCCCCTTTGTCTTTCAAGCCTCTAAATCAAAACTAAAACATTTTGCTCTTGACATCATTAGTGTGTGGGGAATATAAGAATACTAAATTGTATCCTTAAAATTCCGTTTATTCTTATGAAACTCCCGTGGTGTTCATAATGGTGATTCCCACACTGTTGGGTGTGGATCAGTGAAAGAAATTTATCTAGCACCTGAGGCTTACTTCTTGACCTAGTAACACTGAATAATCACTACCAAATGAGGTGTGTTGTAACTTGAACTTTCAAATTCTGAACCAAATAAAACTCCACAATCTGAATATACACTTTTATACATTATCTAGCACTATTTTAAGAAAAAATTGATAATATAACAATTAAATTTACACAATTACTGCAAAAGAAAATTATAGTTTAAACTACAACACCCAAAGCCCAGCAATCTAGATAACAAAACCACGTTTCCCAAAGATAACGCTTAGCAAAAACTGATTTAGTATGCCATTAGGCTGCCGCTAAGACTTTTTCCAAAGAAAGGTCCTTACAGAAATTGAGATGTAGCTGCACTTATAATATCAAGAACCACAATCATCAAGTGTTTCTTCCAACTTAGATCCAATTATCTGTGAGCACCTGTGGCAAAACTTTCAAGAAATTATATTGCTTTTTTTTCAAAAGATAATTTGAAATCCTTGCACCACAAAACAGATTAGGAATGTTTCCCCTAATATGTTTATTTGTGTCGAAGTTACACTTACAGCTCTCGGGGCAAAGAAATCTTTTCTCTGACATATCACCAACTTTCTTTTCCAAAGAGAAAATAGGAAAATTTGAGAAACCTTTTGCCTTAAAATCATTCTTAGCTCGAAGTGGAGTAAAAGAGGTTTGATCATCTTATTTTCTCCTGAATCTACATATTAAAGTAAAGAGGATTTGTAGTTCATTAATTAGTTTAGTCGATGCTAAAGCTAACAAAAAATAGTCCTAACTGTGAGATCTTTACCAAAAAGACCCCTCAAAGATTCAAAGTCAGGTCTCTATGAATGTTATAGGTAATATTGTACAATGCTAGATATAGGTTCCAATATCTTTTTCTGACAACCGGAGGTTTCTCAAAAATAAAAGTCCTGAATACATCTGCAATAGGCCTTGAGACAGATAAGTTTAGCCTAGATGCTTGAGTACATCTGAAGTTGATAGTTTTCATCTGTCAAAATAAACTTTCCATTGCTTGGATACAAATTATTACTCGACTCTCTCTTGGAACCATAAACAGAATTTTGATAATGAAATCTTTACAGATTTGGATCTTTACGAATGTAATCAGGCCGCTATGCAGTGGATGAATGTTGGCGCGATAATTACAGTGATAACGTGTTCGCCTAGCATTTGCGTGGCAGAAGATCGATCCCCGCCCAGGACCGTGAGTTTAAGCTCTTTAGATCGTCTCTAACTGATATTTCCTGATCCAAATGATATTTTTGATTGATTCTAAATCAATTATTAAATAAAAACCCTATACAGTATAGTCTTAGATAAGAGAATTATAAATTAACTGATCTCGAAATTAATTAGACCATAGCTCTACTCCCACTATGGAATATAGAGCCTAGTAATCTTTATAAGCAAACCACGATTCATTAAGATAATGTTTAGTGAAAAACTACTTGTTACACCATTGAGGTGCTGCAAAAAAACTTCCCAAAAGAAAGATATATACAAAGTTAAGGGGAAGTAGCTACTGTACACTATTTAATATCATGTACTTTCACTTTCAAGCATTTTACCAGATTTAGATATAGTTCTTTGTGAGCTACAGTACTATGACCAAACTATGAATGATATTGCACAAAAATTAGAAACGCTACGTGTAGTTTCTATCCAAATAATATACTGAGGGAAAATGGATGTGAAACAGTTGAGGCAACCTCTTAGTCTTAAAATGATTTTTGGCTCTGAAGGAAAACAAAAGGGACAAAATCATCTTGTCCTCCCCAAAGGTTACTTTGAAAAGCAACACTTTTAAACCATTCATGTGTCGCCCATACCTAAAGCAAATGCTAACTGGAAAGGTGATTTCACTTGCTTTACTTTACTTAGGGACTGCTTTTCCGGTCCTGTACAGTAGGGGAACCCTACTCTCTACAGGACCTCCACAGTCATTTTATCATGTTCGTTCGAAAGCATTCAACATTTCACATCTATTCCCCGCTTACTGTTAAATCATCATTATCGAAGCACTCACAGAATACACTGAATTCTTCAAAGAAGATACTGGTATTTGTTCTCGCAGGTTTGTAAACTGTTACAATGGATATATATATATATATATATATATATATATATATATATATATATATATATATATATATATATTCAAATAAGCCATATGGCTTATTTGAATATGAAAAACACGTAAAAATGTGCAAAATTTATCATTAATTGAATGCCAAGTAACAAACTACCAATTAGCTACGATGGTGAAGATGGGTTGATTTCAATTCTAAGTACAAAATACCTGAATTCGACAGGTATAAGTACAGTAGAATTGTCATTGACTTTTATCTTTCTTCGTGGCCGAATGGGTTAGTCACTGTCTATATAAGCTTGCCGACCAGGGTTCGATTCCCGGCCGGAGCCAAGCTCTTGTCTTTGTGTGATTTCGCCTGGGGCTCTGATCCCGAGGTCGTTAAGAGAATCCAGACATTAATATATCAAAAATATATATGGCTTATTTGAATATGAAAAACACGTAAAAATGTGCAAAATCTATCATATATATATATATATATATATATATATATATATATATATATATATATATATATATATATTGTGACCTGAAAGAAGGCGTGTGTCAGGGGGGGGGGGGTGTTGACTTCAGTGATCTTAGCCCTGTCAAAGTTTTCTAACCATGTTTCAGATAAGGCTAGTATGTCCAAATATTTCTCGTTTATCAATTCTTGAATTTGAATAGTTTTATTACCAACAGCATATTTAAATAGCCACAGTTTATGACATCCTTAGTATCCATGGTCAGTATTTTCTGCTAGCCTTTTCAATTCCAAGTCATAAGCTTTGCAATTTCTTGAATTCACTATGTGGTCATTTGGCTTATTCAACTTTGTGCAGTTTATACACTGACTGCTGCGAATTCCTTTCTTTGGGGAATGTCATTTGGAACATTTCCCACAGACTTTATCGTCAGTCTTAAACTTGCAATCATTTCAAAATGTCCATACCTCTGACAGTGGTAGTAGGTGATCACGTATGTTATGAGTACCCCATCGCAATATAACTTTGTCACCATTATCATGAATAGCCTTCTGTACTTCAGGATCACATTTCAAGAAGTAGTGGGCAGTCCCACATGCAGCACTATTCTTGAGTGCCAGAATTATCTTCTCCTCTATGTTTAGGATTTGGTCAGGCAATGATATCTTTGAATCAAAGCATTTACTACTTCATCTTCATCGTTGTATACATTTCACATCATTATTTTTGGTTTTAATTTTCCAATTTTTCTACTGTAGTCTAGGTGTTTGTAACCATTGTGTGAATCTTATTTGCTGCTTCCTCTCTGATCTTTTCGTCAGCAAAGTTTACAACATTTCCATTGGAAGTAGACCTCGTATTAAGAATTGGAATGTCTTTAAATGCATGTTCAACCTCATTTTTTTCTGTCAGTAATTTTAGTTGTTGCATAAGTTGATTTAATTACTAGTAGATTCTGTTTTTTAGCTTTGTCACCGTATGTCATTTTCTCTGGTTTTGAATCCATCAGTGTTTGAAGTGTTGCCTTGATTGATTACACATTCATTGCTAGATTATCAACTTTCTCAGTGAGGTCAAATGTCTGGGTGGAATTTGATGCGTGTGCACTAAGCTCCACAACTTGGTATTCCAATTTAGCAATTTTCACATCTTGTTCATCCAAAGCAACGTCTTTCTGCCTCACTGCCTCCTCCAATATTAATATATGTATCTTGGCTATTCTGGCTAAATCTACACAGTGTGGACATATCCAATTCAAGTTAATTACATTTTTATCACTGATGTTTGTCACTATAAACACACACTTCTTATGATAGTACCTTTTACAATCACATCCTATCCACTTTTTTGAGTTTCCCTCTGTAGATCTACATGGGGGACAGCACAGGTAGTTAGCCATAATATACTTTTTACTTCTCACCTTAGTCTCTCCATGAGATTATCTAATATTTTTTCAACGAGAGAAATATTTTCAGTGGTTCAAATTTAGGATCTGTTAAATACTATAAAACCTCATCGAAATTCCATACAATTTACCTTGATACCAGCATTTTAATAATCAATAACCTAAATACAATGGCTATGATACCTATAACGGGTAGATTTAATCCCAGATGCTTAAGCACAGAGTTAGGCAGGAATCTACAGTATATCTCTTGATGGCTGAAATTTAATGTTTCTTTTCTTAAAAAAGGAGAACCCTAAGAATGAAAAAATATCAAAGCTAGACCTAGTAGCTTTGCACTAATCAAAATAAACACTCCATAGTTTTTATATGGAATATAGGTAGACTGTAGTTTAGAATATATAATACCCAATACAGAAGGCTTCAAAAACCCTTTGTTTCTGAGGATATGGTGGGTAGTCTTCATGCGGTCAAATGTAACGCAGATGGCTTTGAAATTTGAATGAAACACCTTTGAGATAGGTTGCTTGAGCAGATTGGATACAGCAACCTTCTTGGACACTCCAATAGCAGGGGTCACAGATCTCTGAACCATTACCTCTGTAGCCAGAAAGGAGTTATTAGCGTCATCCTGCTGTCTGCAGAAATCTTGAACTTATCTAATACCTGCCAAACTATGGCAAGTGGTGGCAATGATGAGAAGTAGAGAACAATTATTTTACAAGAGGAATACAAAAATATCAAGACTAACAACATCTTGGCAAAAGCTCTGGGCAATCTGGATGAATGAATGGCAATTTAAGGATAAGAAGATGTTTGGAGGCACTTACATTATAAGAATAGAGATATAAGGAATGATCCAGGTTACTAACTTGGCTTTAAGCCTCACAAATTCTAGATGTCTTGAAAGATCAACTAGAAATATAGGAGACCGATCTTTTCACTGTCGAAGGCCGAAGTAAATACTGAGGCTTTACAAGTATTCTGTAACGAACAGTCGTATCAATACGAGATGTTGCTATAGGGTATTACACCCAGTGAGGAAATTTATAGGGGTATAATGAATCGTTAATTATTAATTATAAAGACACTTGCCCCTATGCCAAAGGGCAAAATCTCAATCACCCAGTCACAAAACCGAACAATAATATACAGAACCTCTACCTCCACCCCCTCCCTCCCTCTCCTTTCATCCCTCACCTGCTCTCCCTCTGCTTCAAGCTATCTCTCTCCACCTCCACGCCATCCATCCCTCTCCGTTCTTCCCCTTCCCTTTACTGAAAAGTGCATTAAAACTACTAGATACCTCTTGACGAGTTAGTTTAGGATTTGAAATGGGCTAAGTTAGGCCTGAAAAATTACTCAGATTTAAGAATTAAATGGATTTCTGAGCTACCACAAAAGGCGTTATTGGAATTTATTTCCTAAACATGCAAATGTAAAGGATCCACTTATTCCCTAGTACTCTCAACAATAAAATTCACAAATGCTGATGCAACCTTGGAAGACCCGTTTAAAATAGTTCTATTTAAACAAGATAGGATATCCAAAATAATTTCAGTTATATTATGCACATTATCATCAATAAACATTTCTTTGGTCGTTCATCTCAAAAAGATGAATATTGAAATATTTTGATGTTTTGTTTACATCAATAATGAGTTAGACTTAATTTGATAACAAAATTAGGCTGATAATTGTTTTATCAACTACAGATTGTTTTTAAAGCTAAAAAAGTTTTAACACTATAGGAGAACTGAATTAGAAAATTTTATTTTTACTTGAACTAATAATTCATCAACCCCGTCTATAATAGTTAGGTTAAAACTGTGGAGTATAAGTCTCCTTAGAGGACCATCAACAGACAACTTAAGAAAATAGACAATATCAGAACTTGCCTCTAGTTCTGTAACTTATATCAGAAATTGCCTCTAGTTCAGTACTGTAACTTGTTTGAACACCTTCCAAAAATGAGTTTCCTTAATTATTAGATATATCATCATAGTCTAACTCTTCTTCTGTATTTTCCTCATTTACATAATCATAGCCTGGAAAATTGTCTAAAAAGTTAAATACAGGCTTTCCTTATTGTTTATTTCTAACAGTAACCTTTGTTAAGGAAAACTTGAGATATGCTAGTGGCCGAGTCTACATTAGACAGAGATTACTGCCATCTGAAACATGATTCAATTGCTTAGTTCCCTCTGAAGCTATAGAATATTTATTTCAAAATTACCTTTCCTGTTCTACAGGAACCATAGGGTATTTCACGACGTGAATATAGGTATAAATTGATTGAATATAAGCACATACTCAAGTGAGCCAAGGGATAAAGTACAATATTAGGATCCACTCTACCAGTTCGGTTTTCTATTTTAGAATCTAGGTTTCATAAAGAGCAGACAGGATCACGGAAATGTAAGAATTTTGCTACAAAGGTATAAAGGAACCTTAAGTACTGTACTGTACTGTACAGTATCTCAAGAATGCAAAACTCGCAATCGACTTCTTCAGTGAAGTGTACCATCAAAACTTTTACTGAATTGTGCACTAGAACTGCTTGGCAAACTTGAGGAGTTAACCTAAGGTTTGAAACATGGCAGGTTAACCGAAAATCACTGCCTTTGACCGAAGACTCACTAGTCCTCGTAGATTCAACTAAGAAAGCAAAAGAGGTTAAAATCTGAAGGAGCTCATTATAGTGTATTGTCAAACTCTAGATTTTAGAAGCTTGTTAATAACTAGAGGCATTGATCTTGTTATTGCAATCAACTTGCCTAGTTTTCTCTGGATTTTGCCCTAAAATAAACATTAATTTCCTTTTATATATGTAATTCTTAACATGGCCAGCTACCATCTGAACATACCTCTTCATAAGAGGAACACTAAGCGATCACATTCTTCATACTGTAAGGATTATCTAAACCACAATATTCTGACACAAAACACAAAGAGAATTAGTATCATGATGTCCCAATAATAACTTCCTCAAATAAATCCAGAAAAAGACATCTCATTATTACTAATGACAAAAATCATAAAACCACACAATCTGGAGGGGGCACACATCGATTTTTTTTTTTCAAACTACAGGCGATAAGAAGACTGAAAGGATTAAGGGGCTGTGGCATACCTGATTTGAGGGTATTGTCATTAACTCCCAGATTATCTCAATACTATAGAGTAGTAGAGGCCTAAGACAATTGAAAGGAAAGAAAAAGGGAAATTTTTAGTTTTAGGTTATACGTCAATATAAAATCGGGTCACGAGAGAGGCATTATGAACATCAGGTGAGATTCATGAAAAAAAAAGTATCCTATGATGGATATGAAAAGTACTCCACTCCCAACAATTACTGCGGTTCAGTGATCACTATTTTAAAACTTTTACAACTTTTAGCACAACATGAACAGATGCGTAAGTTTTTTCTTGCATTCTTCTAATTAAAGGTTGTACACTATATGCTATATCTGTTGAATATTCACTTCATAACTAATGAAACAAAGTTAAAATGAACTTAGCCCATGCAGCAAATAAAATCTTGTTGAGAAAACTGAAATTTCTCTTCTGTCACCTTCATAATGCAATTTGTTTATTTCCTTTTTCCATCATAACCCAAAATAAGTTTTATATTACCTTCATCACAACGCAAAAAAAGGCGTCTTACTATTCCTTATTGGAGCATGAGAAAAATGAAGAGGAGTCAATTAAAGTAATTAGGAAGTTGAACATATCATGTCTAATACTCGGTGCCATAATATCAATTGAATTTTATTTATTCTATTAGAGTGCCATTCTGAAAAAACTCTTCTTCCATGGATATATGCATTAAAGTTGAATATATAAAAAAGTAGCATACAGTTGTTTTTTGTGCTGTTTCCCTCAGTGTACAAAGAAAATAACTTCTTTAAACGCAATTTATTTTGTGACTAAAGCCTTTATGATGAAGGACAAGGCTATGTTTTCTTGTAACAAATGCTCTCTACCAATATGAATTTTCTGTTTAAAATATAATGTAACCTTATAAACACGAATCTATGTTTCTTTGGGTAAAATACTTAATATTGAGAATGGTATGCACCTTGATAAAGAAAAGAAATTAAATTTCCATTTAATTACCAGATACTGAGATGTATTACTTTATACTCTCTGTGGGGAGCAGCAGTTACAAAGTTCTTTCAGAATATTTCTCTTTGATGCTCAAATATTTTGTCACCATCTTTCAAAATGAATTAGGATTAAAGCATAGCATATTCATTTTTTTTTTTTGGGGGGGGGGGGTTTGCTTGAGATTTAGACTTAAGTAATCCAAAAACAAATCATAAAAATAATGGAATTTTAATAATGATTATTTTTTATTTTTACACTCACCTGATGTTCATATTGCTCTGCCCCCAAAGTTGACTCAACAGCAACATTACCCCAAAATTGAAAATAGATTAAAGTACTTCCCTTCAAGAGGCCACGCCTCTTGGTTACCAAGGTGATACCTGGTAACTCAAGGTAAGGCTTGGCCTCACCTTTAATCAGTCTCGAAGTCGCAACTAATCCTCTTGATGTTCATATTGCTGACTCACACATTCTGATGAAGGTGATGCATGATGTAAAGATTAGTATTTTTTCAAGGAAAGAGATGGCACAAAATCACGAAAAAATGCTAATTTATATACCAGAGTCATCTCTTAGTCTTGAGCCTTGGTACCAAACCATTACAGCTAAGGTTATAACATGATGTTCCAGGTTGTTTTTGTTTATATCTCTAGGAGTAATTAGATTCATAAATCAATAAATCTTATGGAAACACAACTTTAATTACACCAAGTCCTCCACAGCTGCTAAGGAACCTAAAGCTCAGTAATCTTGAAAAGGAACCAGAATTCTTCAAGATAACGTTTAGCAAATAGCCTACCAATTGGTATGCCCTGAACTATAGCTAAAACTCTTCCCAAAGAAATGTTCTTATGAAATTTCAGTGACGTACTCATGTACTCCAACCAAGTCATTTCTCTGACTTAGATGCAACGCTTTGTGAGCTTCTATAACCAATCATTTAAAACAAGACAAGATAAAGCATTTGGAGCAAGGGCAATTTGTCAACCTAACCCCACAACACATATTAGTAACATTATCCCTAATATCTGCAGTTTTGGCTATATAATACTTAACAGCTCCCACGTAACCAATAAATCTATTCTCTGATGCAGTCGTACTTCCTTTTCCAAATGTGGAATTTAAAAACTTTTAGGTAGACATTTCATCTTAAAATCATTCTTATCTTAGAAATCTGGTAAAAATGAGCCTCTATAACCAATCTTTTAAAACCAAAAAAGATATAGCGTTTGGAGAAAGGACAGTTTAACAACTTAACCCCATAACACAAAATAGGAATATTACCTTTGATGTTTGCAGTTCTGGCCAAATAATACTTAAAAGCCTTCATCTGACCACTAAATCTATATTCTGATGCAGTCATAACTTCCTTTTCCAAAGATGGAATTTGAAAAATTTATAGCAAACCTTTTGTCTTAAGATTATTCTTAGCCTTGAAAGTAGACAAGAGTAATAAGGTCCTCTTGTGTTCTCTAAAACCTAACTTATAAGAAAGAGCTTATAGATCACTATTGCATTTAGCTGTTGATAACATCAAAAGAAAAAGATTTTCCAATGGTTTCCAATACAAACCTTTTAAGATAAGTTATACTACTGTACATTTAGATTCCCCAAAATTTCTCTGACGATTGGAAGTTTTCAAAAGTAGAAGACCTTAATGCTTTTACAATGATGCCAGAAACAGTTAAATCCAACCCTAAATGTTTGAATATAGAATGAAGATTGGAACTTAAAACCCTTTATAGTTTAAATGGTAAGCTTCTTCTATAAAAAGAGTTTAGCTAACAATTGTTTAGCCTCATAAAGATCCAGTCAAATTAGTATATGTACTGCAAATGTAAGAACGAGAGTACAGTATTCTTAAAATCGTATCAACTTTGAATGCTAGAAAAGGAGATCAAACCATCTTAAGTGCGCAGACTCTTTTCTTATAAAATGGAATACAAAATTGTACAATATCCAAACTAGCCCTAGTTATTGTCCATTTCTAGACTTGCACCAATGAAAATTAACATTCCGTTGACTTTGATAAGGTTATTAGTAAACTGCCCATTCTTTCTGTGGCCAACAAGAGACTCATTTCGACAAAAGGATTACCAGTACCTACATTAACATCAATAGGTTGCACTAGAACTGCTAGTCAAGACTCACGGAGTTAGGCTAAGGTTCGAAACTGGTTTGGGATTAGCATTTCCTTCGGCTGAATAACCATTGGACTAAGTTCTGGCTTGTACAAACCAAATTAAAAAGGCCTAAATTGTATTATGAAGCTCCTTATTATCTAAACTAGAAAACTCATTAAAGTCTGGCTCTCATTAATGATTAAGGTATAAGTAAAGGTTGGTGTGGCATTCCTAACTTCATCCCCTCTGACTAGCTAGCCTAATTTTTCTGGATTTTACCCTGAACTAAAATTTAGTTTAATTTAAGTTTCAAACTCCTTTATTCAATATATTCTAAGAATATATTGCAAGCAGTTAAACCATAAAAACAAATTCTACGAATAACATTTCATTCTGGGTAAATCACACTAAGGCTCAAATTTTCCTGCACTTCTAAATTTCAAACTTTTACAAGAAAAAACAAATAGCCAACGAGTTAAGTAAATTTTTACAATTTATCCAGACAAAATTCTTCCATTATAAACTACTACTGTGGAGAAAATCTACTTTTATTCTCCTGTATTAAATATTCTCTTTTGTTTACACTCATATGTTAAGGAGAATTAAATATTCAAAACCAAGTTAGAAAATAAAAAAGTTTTATAGATCACTTTAAGAGAGAAAAGATTTCAAGACTAAATAGGAACAGAATGAGAAACTTTCCATGCGTTTAAGCTAATGACTTAGTGATAATGATCTATAACATTATGAAACTGTTGTGGATAAGCTATTTTGATGACATTTAGGGACAACATAGAGCAATAAATATCAGAACTTACCTCAAGTAACTAACTAATTTGGATATCTTTACTAAAATAAATATCCTTAAAGAAAACTACTGTACTTTCTCAGCTGAGCTCTTCTATATTCACCCTTGTTTCTTAATGTATTATTATTATTATTATTATTATTATTATTATTATTATTATTATTATTATTATTATTATTATTACTAGCTAAGCTACAACCCTAGTTGGAAAAGCAAGATGCTATAAGCCCAAAGGCTCCAACAGGGAAAAATTGCCCAGTGAGGAAAGAAAATAAATAAAAAAATAAACGATATAAGAAGTAATGAACAATTAAAATACAATATTTTAAAAACATTAACATCATTAAAACAGATACTTCATATATAAACTACAAAAAGTATTATGTCAGTCTGTTCAACATGAAAACATTTGCTGCAAGTTTGAACTTTTGAAGTTCTACTGATTCAAGTACCCGATTAGGAAGATCATTTCCACAAATTGGTCACAGTTGAAATAAAACTTTTAAGGCTCATGATGGAGAATGGCTGAATTAACTGCATCCATGGTATTGCGAACAGGATGGAACTGTCCGGGAAGATCTGAATGTATGAAAAATATTTGTTAAAAATTAACATTATTTCAATGAATTTTTCTGGTGTTCATATTGCTTTTCCATAAATTTGGTTTATTGATATTTACCCCTAATATCTAAGTTTCCAATTTTTTCCTTTCAGTAGACATGCCTCTAACATAATAATGAGACAGTTTCAATTAATGGCAAGAACCAAAGGACCATGGTGTCTGTTATTTCAGTCTTCTATATTATGATAAGTTTTATTGCGTTTTGAGACGTCTTCCTCTGGATTTGTTAGCATTCATTTGCATGAGGATAGTACAGTACTGTAATCTAAATAATTGTTTTTAGGAATACAAATGTCTCACTGTTCTTATAGAAAGTATACGAGTCCAGGTGCAAATGAAACCTGCTTTTAGTTCAGGAGGAAATCCAGAAAACACTAAGATAGTTGTTTATGAAGGGGATGATGACAATTATGACATGCCAGCGCCATTATCTAGTACAAAATTATGAAAGGAATGTTTGAACAGGTTGCAACTACACCTTATTGGGGGTTAATAGCAGAAACGAGGATATGGCCAGTTGAAAATAGAATAGAGTCTAAAAAGGTTATGATATTTCATAACATCAGATGATAAATGATTAGTTGAGGAGATAGTGGATGACCAAATAATGGAACAATGTGGAGAATGCTAGGGAAAAGTCTTATGGAAATATGCAAAATTATGATATTAAAATGGAAGAAGTAAGAAAATATAGAAAGAAAGAACTCAAGAAATAGTTGAATAGTAAAGTGCCAAATGAACTTGAAAGAAAAAGAGAAGAAAACAAAACAGAAATGACTAAACTAAGGTTTGTAAATAGTACTGCAATCTAATAGAGATTGCATAGGATTACTCAACACCAAGGAAGCAGTAATAGTTGAAAACAAGGTTGAATATGATAGATTTAAAAGAAAACTATAGAAACAGGAATGAAAAGGATAGGCTTTGTGTGTTGTGTAGTAAGGCAGATGAGACAATAGAGTGTATGTTTAGCAGTAATGAATTAAGAAAATTTGGAAGCATTTGCATAGAATTAATGAAGTTAGAAATACCAACTAAATAAGCTCTGGAAGTTAGAGAAGTATGCAAGCTGTGCTTTCTGTGTGGAGGGTAACTAATGACTATGAACTTTCTGCAGATGGCAGTGCCTTGTATCTACACTTCTAATAGTGTGTGCGCGCCCACAATCATAGTGTTGTGGAAAGAGCAATGAAGAACTTGAAACTTAATACACACTCAATTAGTCGAGTTTGATAATACTTCCAAGTTTGATAGTGATGGGCTTCAAAAACTATTAACCATTTTAGCTTCGTTTGTAAATTCTCAGAAGGGCAGCAAAGCATCTCTTAATTATCGTAATTTTGTTCTAGCCTGCTTGCTTGCTAACCCTAACCTGACTTCTCAAGTGCTAATAAGGTTCCATTCAATAAGGGTTCTGAATATTCACTGTGCCTAACAAGAGTTGAGATCCTTAGACAGAGCCACAAATTCTTTAATTAATTTAGATCCTTTTGCTGGTAAACCCTTGCATTCCTGGTCGCTCTTTTAGACAACTAGATTGCAAGGCGGAAGACTGAGGTGGTAGTCTGTATCCTTATAGCGCACGTATTTCTCAAATAATGCTTCATTATTTCTATTATATAAACTACTTATAATCTATATGTAACTACAGCTGGCACCACAGTTTCATGTGTGAATGGTTTGGCATATCCTATAACTCCCATAGCTCTAGTGTTGCTGATGAAGTTTAAACTAAAATTGATCAATTGTATCGTGTTCCGGACGGCAGTGCGCTTCGTTTCTGTTGCGAGTTTGGCCATTAGCTCATCATGGGTTAACTTTACCGTGGTAAATGCAAGTACTAGTCTTTATGCTGCCAAAATGATTCTTACTAACGAAGGAAAGAAAGTAATTGAATACCGTACCCCTGAATATGATTATCCCTTTTAAACCTTACATTTCCTTTTCTGACGCTGTCTTTTCTTCAAAGTATTCGGGGAGAGCTAGATCCTCGAGATATGCATGGAATTCGTTTTTATGAAGTATCGGAAATCGTAAGTCGGATTTGTATACACAACACAATGTAAGGACATACATACCTACTGTAAACTGTATGCATAAAATACTTTATAGAAATTAAAACTATTCCTTACACATTTATAAATTACTGTACCATATACTGTACATACAAATACCTGTACCCTATACTGTATAATAGTATACTTACACTTGTACAGTACAGTACAATAATACCAAAATGGTAATATAACAATCCCTTAGTTTTATTCTTGTGGTTGAGCTACCCACTACAATCAGAAGTCTCCCATACACATTCCACACATAATGCACATAAAAAAAGGGCACAAAAATATCCAAAATAGAGCAGCACCGAAATTCTTAATGTGTATCGTAAACAAAGAATGCAAACTACCGAGTCTGTGGCATGAGTTGAGTTGCTCTCTGCATCGACAAGTAGTTCGTCTTATCAACGAACCAAATATCATAACACAAAATTGAGTTACGACGGTTTTTTTAAATACTTTATCGTAGCTCATTCGCAACAGCGAATCAACGTAAACCGACGAACTCATGCACTCCCCAATTCTCCATTTTCATAGAAGACAAAATCTTTTCATTATAACTCATTACAAAGAAAGGCTGGTAATTTTGGGTCACATTTAGTCTCCAAGGCTCCTATACATCAAAGACATTTTGACTTGTTATACTATTCAATTATCTCAATCATTACTGCTAATAATCAAAATTCTTTAAATGCAGGGTTTGCAAGTTTGTTTACTAAAGTAATGCGTTTTATGGGTAATAAAGTGAGAAACTTCCCTTTATACATTTTATAATATGGGTAGGCCTATTTGTGTGTTATAGAAGACATATGTGTAGACCTACAGGATTTGAATTTAATTTACGATTACCTGACTTGTTTGGATAATACTATTTTATAGGGAACTTCCAAAGCTGTAACATTTCCAGTTTAGGATTAAGAAAAGAGAATATATATGTCACCTTTTTCATGACATGTATTTGTAGGTAAAGTAGTAGCTAGGTTAATACCAGAACTCAAGCCAATCTGTTGATACAGTTTCTGAGTCATTTTTTTTTTTTTGGTTGTTTTATACAGTACTCATTGTAGTGGTTTAAGGTGTCATCTATGGATTTGTTAGCAATTGCTGTGCTGTTGCGCATACTTGTCGCTTTTAAATTATCAAATATGTTTCATGATCAGATTAAAGCTCAAAGAATAAATGATAGCTTACTTTTAGTTCAGGGAAATTCTGGAGAAGACTAGGCCAAGGAATGATAATGATAATGCCTGTCCAACCTTGTCTTTGCTACAGCCTGTCATGTTAGTTTTGCTAGTCATGAACTTAATCTGCCCTGTTTTAAACCCTAGCCTAACTTCTCAAGTGGTAGCTAGTTGTTGTAGTGCACCATTCAGTAAGGGTTTTGATGGTTCACGCCACCTCCTAGATTTGAGATCTCGGCCTTGAATTATATTTTACATTAGACCCTTTTTCTGCAAAATCCTTCCATTTGTGAGCTAACAGCCCATCTTTTCGACACCTGGAATTTGAGGCAGACGTCCAAAATGCTATTCTTGACCCTTACATCCCTCCTCTTTTCTAAAGTAAGTGCCTCTAAACAACCACTTACTTCTTAGGTATCCAGATGGTAGTCTGGATATTTTATCACTCATGATAATGTAATAAGCACCCTTTAACAACACTTATCATTATGTGGTTGGTGTGGCAAATTGTATGTTTCCCTTGTCTATACGTTTTCTTTTTAATCAATCTGTTGAAAATGTCCTAAACATGTTCGATTGCATCGTTTGAATTGAAATGCTGTGCGTCATTTGCATACAAGCTCAGCCATTAGCACAGCACAAGTTTTTCTCTTACAGGATAAATGTAGGAATTAGTACCTCTTTTACTTGTCATAAAGATAATCTATTTAATGATATCCAAATAAAGTAAGTTATTTAAGGTAGCCTATGTGGTTTATTTGGGTAAGATATGGCTAGTCACAAATTCAAAGTAAAGCCTGTAATTAAATTTCGTATTTGGTATCAAAGACTTCAATCCCACAAGATGGATCATTGCAAACCTGTCAGCAAGAAAATTCTGATTATTATAACAAATACCATAATGAATTATTTAACTCTTTTGACATATTTAGTTTCAAAAGATATATTGAATGGATTACAAGTTTAACTTCAAATTATTATTAATGCATTTATCGGTAACTTGATCTTGCTTGTTATTTAAATGAGGTTAGATCCAGATACTGTAATTACCGGTAGTTTTAGATATTCATCATCTCTTGATAATATGAGAATAATAATTCTAGCAATATTCAAACTCTTCAGGAATCAGGACCAAGAACCACTGGTGGTAGGGAAGACCATGGCATGGTTTTCAGACATGCAATGATGCTAGCCAACATTCAGAACCAAGGGAGTACAAAATCTCTCTGTACTGGAGAGAGGAGATGCAATTAACTTGGACATGTTTGAGAGGAATAAGGCTTCTGCCTCAGTTTATTCTAGGAAAATCGAATGTCTAAACAGATCAGGTAAGCAGAAAGATTCAAGTTCTTCCAAACTAATGATCATTAATCGATCAGTACGTTTAGAAATTTGTAAAAGATACAGTGGCCAGAATGTAGACATGTTTGAAACATCTTTAAATAAAAAAATACTGTATCTATTCCAGATCCCTTGTCATATTATGGTAAATAATGTAAAAACTGGTAAAATTTAGATCTTTTACACATTCCTTTTGTTTGCCATGTGTGAAAAAGTTCAGGATATCTGCAAACAGCACAATGACTCTTAATAGTCCTCTTTTGCCCCTAAGCAGATCTGTGGCCTCTGTTGTCACTGTACAAGCTGATCTGCTCAGATAACCAATTTTAAAGGTGATTCATCCAAACCCATCTGTGTTACATCTAACCACTTAATACCCATCACAATCTCAAAACCTAGAGTTTATGCAGCCCTCTAGATTTCCCTTAATAGTTTCTAAAAGATGACAGTCTACCATGAATTCAAAGATACTAGAATGTTTATTTTTAATTGTGCCAATCTAAGAATGTATTAATAGCTAGAACTAGCTATGATAATATATGTTTATTAATTTACGTTTCACTTTTACAAAAAGAAATTTTCGTTCTTGGCCTTTAAGAGATATAGTTCAATACTTAATACTGTATTCAAGAATCTTGAATTAGATCTATCCATTTCAGGTATTATACTGAATAGATTTAATGCTTTTATCATTAAAAGGCCTCCAGCAATCATGGGTATTTTTGGGGATTTTTTGAACTATTGTAAAATCTTTCACTTATAAATTTCATGGCTAATATACTTTTCCTATTTGCATAAGCATTAGCTAAATGCATATACTCCAGGCACGATCTTTTAAGGTAGGCTATGGGAGCAAAGAATTAAAGAACATTAATAAGATTATCACCCACAAACAGCCATGAGTGAATTAGCCTGTAAACCTTGCATTTAATAAGCTTTGTTCGCTGTATTAGTTGTAATGATGGGCTTAAAAATTGGCATTGTATTGAAATCTATTACAAGGTTAGGTAACTGAATAGTATTATACAACTCAAGATGTCTTGAGGTCTTGAAAACTTTGAGACTAAAGGAAACAAGTATTAGCAACTCTTATTAAAAGTGATAACCATTTAATGACACTTAACCACAATGAAAAGGGGAACCAAGAGGTATTATTGTATAATCTTAGAAGTTGCAGTGTAAGATAGTTTTATCTTTGAGAACTAAACCATAACTCGACTGGCTTACTTATTGTTTACAACTGGTTAGTGCTGGCATATGATTTTTAGGGACAAAATGTAACAGCACCTCCAGAATAATAGTGGTTTTATTTACTAATGAAATTTTTTTTACTATTTTTTACTAGAATTCTCCATAGCCAACTATAACAAACAGAATTTTGATTATAAAATTTCTTATTTTTATACACACCTAATGTTCATATTGCATATTCTCTACAAGCTCGGTTTAATCGAGACGTCCGTAATTTTTTTTCAATTTTTTTTTCCCTTCCACAAATACATGCCCCTTCACAAAGGAATGGAACCATCTTGCGGGAAGTGGTAAGAAGCCTAGAACTGCAATGCCAAAGACTCTTTGTCTCTTCAGTTTCTCTGCCTTATCAGCAGCAATCACACATTCTCCAGGTTGTTCACATACTGTGCATCGAGATGTTTTCCTCTGGTTTTGTTAGCTGATTGGAATGTGCACAGGAATTGCTTCTGGGAGATCGTGATCTGCATTCCCTTTTTGTCTCGTGTCAGTGGCAATACCGTGATTTAGATAATCGTCATGAAGAGTGACTAGGCTAGTTAATTATAATGTAGCGGGAATGACGATGACGACAATGACACACCATCTCCTTAACAATACAGTACACAAGTTTAGCTATCTTTCAATAGTGATCAACTTCACGAGCTCTTGACATCACTTGCTTCTTTTGTTAAAATTCGGAAGTCTAATGAATCCTCTAGTCTCCTTTATAGCCAGACTTGTAAAGATAATAAAATCATGAATTTTACTATTTACCCAACTAAAGAAAACCATGATGAACTAGTGGCTGAGCTCACAAGCGAACGAAAATGAAAAACTCCCATATTAAAGAATAAGTTACATAAGAGAGTTTACTTTAGTGAAAGGAGGGATATATAAGGATCCTGACTACCTAATCGGTCTTCTGCTTTACGATCTAGATGTCTATAAGGCAGAACTGCAAGGGTTTAACAGCTGAAGGACTAGAGTAATTAAAGATTTCAAGACTCTACGAGAGGAACTTTTACTCTGTAAAGCACAGTGAACATTCATAACCCATATTGAACCTGACTATGTTAGTGCAGATAGTGTAAGAAGCCTTCAAGTCAGGCTTATGCTCTCTAGGAAAGGCTTGCTGGCTTTAATCTCAAGAGTAATAAAGAAAGTTGAATAAAGAAATATGTATCTATGAATGCTTATCCTTAACTACTTGGTTGGTAAAAGAGTATTAGCATGTCATATCATTAACAACTCGACAATCAACAACTTTGCTTTCCCTGTGATTCCCCTTTAACTATAAATATAAATATTAACAATCTGAGCTTCTGGAGGAGAGGTAATATGAACATCAGGAGAGGTTCATAGAAACAATCATTTGAAGATTAAATGTCTGCCACAATTGTTTCACATCCCCTCTTTGGATATAAATATAAGCATTTTATCAGAAAATAAGATTTCATTGTCTCTATTTAGACAAAATTATGGATAGTCGAGTTAAGTGTCCATAATTTGTTCTGTTGGATCAGTTATAAACTGTCCTCTGTCCAAAAAGGCAATTTAATTTCTATTAAGTTCAGTCACAGAAACTCACAAAGAATTGGATCCAAATCTTATTAGACAGAACTGAAAAGAAGAAATATAAGCGAACAAACCTCCTCCAAATATATAAAGAAAACACCTTTCCGAAGATGAGCGCACTACTCTCGTTTGTAAATAAAGCAACTCCAGAAGATAGCCTAATTATAGTTGAATTAAAACCACAAAAGAAACACTCGATTAATAGCAGAGGCTAGTAAAGATAACCACTATTAAAGTCGTAATCAAATAGTTAAGTGATTGATAACCAGTGCCTTTGTAAACACTTTATACTCTACTTCAATTCTCAGCTATTTCAACTCGAAAACTGGCGTTTGACGAAAGATATGTTACTTTAAGTTTGAAAACATGTAAAAAATAAAATGTATGGCTTACAAAATCTTTTGGAAATGCGGAGCCATTAATATGGAATAAACATCAACTGGTCAAGAAACAACAACATAAGACTGATTAAAGCAGGTCAGGTCAAACCTTACCATTAGTCACCAGATATCACCCTGGTGGGAAGAACTGTAAATTTTCAGTTTTATGGGGTAACGTCACTATTGAGTCCGCTTCAGGGACAAAGTAATATAAACATCAGGGAAGGTTTATAGAAATAAAGTACCTGCGACCTACTTTTAGGTAGTACTGTACCTGTTATTCTAGTAACAAATTTTATAATTTTCTAAGAACAAAAATCATTTAATTTTTTAAGAACAAAAAATCAAACTCCTTTGTAAACCATTTTTCTTTAAAACTTCTACAAAACAAGTTGTGATGAGTGGATAATTCAGAACCTAATCTCAATGCTTTATGTGATTATTTGCATTATCATCAATCATACGAGTGAAAAATTTGGTTCTGCATGTTGATCATTATTCCAGGAAATTGGTTTACAGTAATACACTTCTTAGGTCATTGGCAACTTGATAATTTTTTTCTGGCATAGTACTTCTGAAGGGGAAAACTTAAAAGAAAAAAAAAATAACTTTGTGATTTATTTAACACTGTCCATATTTTGTGTACAGTTGTGGAAAGAAAACATTTAGGGTCTCTACTGAAGATATAATGGAATGAGTGATACTGTATTTGTAGTGAATATAATGGCAAAAACAAAGTAAACCACAAAAGAAAAACTTGTATTTCTTGTGTATTGCCGGATTTTTTCTTAAATAACCTATAAACCATAAAACCTATGTTTATGTATTAATATACTGTAGAGATACCAACTAAAAAATAAATTAAAACTGGAAATTGAAGAAATCGACAGAATTTTAACCTGATCCTCATATTGGCAAGTAAATAAAATTCTCTTGAAATTTCCCACTCACTCCCAATATGAATTTTTAATTTTAGGCAATAGCATAGTATAGCAGTAAATCAGGTTAACTTCCGAGTGACTTCTGCAATATAATTGCTAAAATGCATCATGAATTAAGAAATTAATCTGAATTCAGCTGAAATATTGACAATAAATATTAAATACTGTATGCTGAATCCAGCCTGCTCACGACAATAAATAGTATAATTCCTCAACCACTTGTTGCCACCCATGGTTACTGTATTGAGATCCAGTACCTAAATGAGAGATTTCCAAGATCTACTCCATGTTAGGCAATGAGCACTGCTATAAACTCTAATCAATACTACTTACAACTCATGCACCATAGTGTATACAAAAGTTCCACATATTCAATTGTTCAGTCATACAATTCATTGCACATCATGTTACCTGTACATATAATAGATTCACAGTTAGTATTTCTAATGTTAGAAATCATAATTTCCCAGAAACTGGTATACACTATTCCAAACTATTCAGTCCTAATCTTTCCAAATAGTAGCCCCTTCCCTATCTTTCTCCATACGCCTTTCTAAATCATATCGGTATTTTTCAATCTTGATAAGCAAATTAGAAATATTGTATTTCTTTTTATAGTAGCATCTTGGTATGTCAGCAAGCATGTAACAAATCATCCATTTTGAACTTGGGATTTGTATTCAAGTATCTACTGAATCCACCTTGATACTACTGTGTATATCGACTATATATTTAACATATATAAACTATATTTTAAATTTCAAGTATTTACTTTAAAATATTGCACACGTAGTGCTAAGTTTTGTCCGGAAAGATCTGTTTTCAGCTTGGAAAAACAATATGGATGAAACATTTATATAAAACTATAATGTTCTAGTCTTTACTAAAATGCACAGAAATACCTGATGCTATAAGGCATTGAAAAAAGATTATCTCGTAAGTTATGAAACCGTGAACTTCTCTACAAAGCAGTCTACAAATTGAGCATGTGACTTTCACTTTATATATATATATATATATATATATATATATATATATATATATATATATATATATGTATGTATGTATGTATATATATATAGATATATATATATATATATATAATATATATATATATATATATATATATATATATATATATATATATTGATACAGTATGCTGTCTTTAGTTTAGTGTGTAGTGTTTAAATTAATAATAAAAAAGCTTTTTTTTCCAGCTACTGCACTAACTTGTAAGAACATGCAAGGAGGTTCCATTTCCCTTTGTTTCGGTGTAGAGGCCAGTGAGTCAATGGAAAACAAAGGCATTAAGTATCATGGCATCACTAGAAATATTCAGTTGCTCTAACAATAAATGTATAATATATAGTTACATATTTCTAGTGGTTTGGCCAAAGTTTTCCATCAACACAGTGATATACTTTAAAGTAACAAAAGTTGAACAAAAATTAAATGCTTGCCTACACACTGCAATTTATGTGTACATGTAACATTATTGCACCATTGTTTGAACTCAAAACCAGGAGCAATAGTTTAATTTACAGAGCTTTTTATTCAAGGATGATCTGACTGCTAGGCATAGAACACATGAAATCACTATCACTCCTGATTTGAAATTAAAAACAAGAATTTGTCTGTGCATGTGGAAAGTATAAAAGTCTGATAAGCAAGGCTGCAGTAGTGGTTGCTTTTTTATATTTAGAATTGGCTGATTTCACATTAATTTTCCATCAACCAAGATCTCTAAGCACTATCTACTTAAAGCAGCTTAATCTAAAATTACTTTACTTTTAATGAAGGACTAGTCAAATTTCTTGATTTAAGAATATATCACTTTAGAAAATATGTTTTTTTACAAAATCAATTATTTTGGCACCATGTGACACTGTTACCAGTAAAATTTATATTATTATGAAAATTATTTTCTTTTAACATTATCTAAATTAGAAATGTTTGAGCAATCCACATATTGCAACCATGTTATTTTTTGAGTCTGTGTCTTATTACAAATGCACTTGTGACTAGATCAGCCAACAGAAGCCTGATCAGGGCTTTAAACGGCTTGGATATTTTGTTTTATCATCTGTTATAAAGTTATTTATACATATTACAACAATGCAAGCCATCAAAACTGGCTTTCAGTAGACTCCATATAGCTGATCGTGCCTTATTGACATTCATCAACCAGTTTTAACATAGTTGATATTTGTCACAATTTATGGCTTCATCACCTTAATAGTTATGCCTTCGTCCTCCTCCTCCTCTTCTGCCATCATGCTCAACCGCTTCTTTTCGTCTTCATTAAGAGCATCCTTTTTGGTACCCCGTTTTTTGGTGCTGTGGGAAATAAACACTGAATTAAAACCATTACTGTTGCAATTATTTCAAGGAATAGAGAAGATAGCCACCACAATAATTTCATCAGGTGCAATTTAAATGTCACATTTTGATTATATTGGATTTCTTCTGAGATGTTAGTTATATTTTATATATTAACACTGGAAGGGGACCCTTTAAATTTTTCAAACATTTACAAGAATTAGACAAAAGTAATTTGAATATGCATATACAACACTAAGTGAAATTTTTTTTCAAAAATTTAGATTACATTCAGAGTAGCTTACTAATGTATACATATTTTAAAGTAGCTGTGGAAATTACATGCAGCTAATTGATAAAATGATATCAAACAGAATTTGTAAATTAAGGTAAAGTAAAAGTTTTGAAGAGTAAAAACATAGAGGTTTTCTAACATTCCTTTTATTATGACTTCAGTCTTTTAAAGGATAATTTTTCCACATTTAAATAAAGACTTGGCAAATAAATAAATTCTCATAAGATACTGACAGGAATATTAGAATGCAATCAATATTTACAATACTGTACAACTATCTTAAAATTGTAGATTCTTTATTATTATATACAGTATAATGCAAATGCAATATACACATGCAGATATTAAATTAAGCCTTAATCATTTAAAGCAATCATATAAAAGCAAGAAATTAAAGAGAAGGAAATACTCAAGTGCAAACAACAGGCATGCAGTGCAAAAAGTTAAAAATACTGTAATTTTTTAGCCATATCGCTCATGTAGTCGCATGCATCAAGGTGGGTGTAAGTGTTGCCCATTTGTTGGTTATTTTTGTTCATAAATGTTTGAAGGAATAGTGAAAAGGTCCTAATAATGAACAGGAACACAACAGAATTTTGCACAATTTAAATGTTTTGTGAATTAATTTATACTGTAGCATATTAAAACACTACTATATTCCCATTCAATTTGGACCGTTTTTCCCTATGCTTCTATCCATTTCTTGAACGGGTGTACTTCTTGAGCTTACCTGAAGCAGATGTTAACCTGCCATGTTGCCAGGTGTCCTGTTATCTCCTATGACCTTGGAAATTTCTCAAAACCAAAATACCAGTTCTGATTCAACTTATCTAATACCATATGAGAATTGCTGAAGTTTTTCATTCTTATGTTATTAGGAATACAATTAGTAAATTAGTTATATGAGCAGTTAATAAAAATACTTCAACAAGCCTCTTTTTAAGATTACTTAATGTACAATAAATATTGAAATGTTTTATTTTATTTTCATTATGATCTATCTCATTTATATGACTACATGAAGCAAATTCTACAACTGCAATAATTTTTTTGTTCAAACATTCCAATATTTGGGCTATAATGCAAGTAAAATCCTATGTGGTATATTAACATTTATTAGGTATATATATGTATATAACAGTATAAAATAATTTACTATACTGGCCCTAAAAACAAGAAACGCCCCATTATAAGAATACAATTTTGAAATTGATGAAACTAAAAAAGTACAAATTATAAGTACAGTGAAATGTACACATGAGGGCTTCTTTGTTGTTTTGCTAATCAAAATTTATAATACTAAGAGTAACTGCAATATCAGCGTTAGGAAATATTCCCACCTTGTAAGAACTTGCCGGTTCTTAACATTAAAGTCTTTGATTAGCCCCATATATGTACAATATTAGTTTTATTTTGTATAAAGTTGACATAAACCCAAAAGTTAAAATCTTTACAAGTTAGTGACCAACATCCCTGTAATAGATAAATATTCAGGATGACTGCAACATTTCTTTATATCATTAGTTACAACTAAGTTAGGTAAGATTTATAGTCAACTGAACTGAATATACTACTTGGTCCATCTTCAAAAACTACACATTATCACTGAACTTGGGAACCACTACGCATCCCTCTTCTGTCCAGTCTAGCATATTTAAAAAGGCTGCTGTGCAGTCATCCAGAATTGGACAAAGTAACTGGCCCTAAAATAGTTGGATTATTCATCACTATGTTTGTTGCACTTCATATGGCAGATTACAAGATTTGGCATCCAACACAGACTAGCACTGCCTCTGCAATACCTTAAGCATTTTGTGTAAAATCAAATTGATTAACTAGGAGAGATAATTCTCTATCTATAATATAAACTTAGTAGTATATTTGTTAAAAAAAATAACATTAGAATAAACTATGAGAAAAATAATTTGTGCAAAGCCTACAAATTCACTTTGTAACAAAATGGATTTACAACATGCAAATGAATTGAAAGCCTTTTAAAAAATTTCCCAAATTTTTTTGAGATATTTGTCAACATACCTAAACACAGCCTATTAAGATCACTATTATAACATGAACCCAAAGCTAATAAACGAATGTAACCCCCCAAAAATACACCTCTTACTCAACTGAATCTATGATATATTAACATGTAAAGGTTGAAACAAAAAACTGTGGGTGAGAATGTTGGATAGCCAGAGTAAGCAAGGATAGAATAGAAAATTTTTTTACCAAACATAAACACACCGTTTGAAAGGCAAATAAAAAGACAGACAAGGACAAAGGACATGTAACAGGAGTGCTTTAGTCTGGCCTTTGGCTGGACTTCAGCTAGCAAACATAAAACATACATGTATGGGAAAAACAGCAAAAAGCAGAGAAAACAAATGAATCCTATTATACAAATACTAACATACTGATATAATGTAATGGCATTGGTATTTTTGCATGCAGGATTCATCTGTACTTAGAATAAAAGAAATGCAATAAACAAAAAAGAACATACAAATTAAGCAAGCATGCTATGATTAAATTAATGTGTTGTAAATGGGGAGAGGACTTTATTGCAGTCTTGGTCAAGGATAGATTTTATTGAGAACTATGGGCACATGTGTCTGACAATGCTCAGACAGGATAAATGAAACTAAAAGTGTTACAAGCAACTCAAAAAAATCCATTTAATAGTGAAGGTAATATACTTTGGGATAAAATAAAAGGAATGTAAAATTTAAACATCAATTACAAAACATACTTTAAAGGCGTGTTTGGGATTGAGGTAACACAAATACAGGTTTGGTTTTGCACTATATGACAACACAGGATTTGTACATATCACCAAAAATAATTTGCCCCATAATTCACTCCTAATCATAGCAATCAATCCCATCCCATATGATCAGAATTAGGAGACCCAATGCTTTGGAATTCTGTGTCAATAGAGGAGGCAGTCCCTAAGTCCTCAATGTCAGGGTCAGGGGTACTTACAAATGACATGACTCATTTTCAAATTCCAATTGGTGTTCGGTTTCTGAGTGACCGTGACACACCAAGCCGCCATTCATTTCTACATCAGTGGTATGGCCATTGGCTACACCATTAGCAACCTCATCATTAGCTCTGCTCTTCTTACGACGCCGGCAACGCTTGCAGTTGTTTCGGGATCTGTCCTCACTGAAAGTGACGGCTGAACATGAGCAAGAGTACGAGTATGATATTGCCGTCACCATGGTCAGTTGTTGCACTTCTTTAACCTCTCAAGTGTGATAAAGATTTTTTGAATAATTTATTTACCTTAGTTCCTTTTAATTATTAAAAATTTAATTATATACAGTAACAAAATCCAGACTTACTGAGAGGCTAAGAAACTGCAAAACTTTATGAAAAACCTCCAGGATTTCCACACTTACCTTACCCTAGTTTCTCAAAAGAGTTCGTACTCAAGCCAACGATTGCAGATTCTTTGTAATTTGGTAACTTTCATTCTGCTTTTTAAAATCTTATAAAGCTTACAAAGCAAACAAACAAACAAAAACAACAGCATATTAATCTAATCTAGAAGTCCTGTGCCATAATACTAGAATCTAAGGGCCCCTTGTAACTTTACTAGCATGTGATGTGATGATTATTCATTTTGACTGTATAACAAACTTAAATATGTTTAATTAATAATGAAGAAACTACTTAGGAATACCCTCTGATTTTAGCCTTATCAAGCAAATAAATTAACCTCATGCTTATACTTTACTGAAAATGATGAATATATGCCTACTTTTTTTCCCACTAATGCTAGGTGAATCTGGACTCATTTATACATACAATATATAACACTGCAATTTCAGTTTACACATGTTTGGCCAATCTAAAATACCAATTTTTTTTCAACAATCATGGAATCTTCCACAAAGAGTACACTTTAATGCAAAAAGTAATGAAACATTATGTTTTCTATTGTACTGCTGGCTTTAAACCTTTCATCCTTTTCTACTGACACACAAGTAACAAAACCTATTGATTCTGTACCTAGTTACAGTACCTAAAATATTTGAAAGAGTTTTCATCACCATTTCCACGATGAAATGATTGTTTTTATTTTTTTCAATTTATATTTGCATACGAGGAAATTTCCATTTACAGTTTAAAATGTTATCTGCGTGTGGTGAATAAATTTCATATTCCTACAGCATTCAAAGTATTGCTATAGTACTCTTGTAGAAAAAAAATTGTGTGTGATTGTATGTTTGTTTATGTATAATAAAGCGGGTCTTATCATTTGCTTAAAGGTAAAACATACTTTTAATGAAATTTTCTTGCAAATGGGTTTACAAGTCCTGTATTATCACTACATTCAGGTAAGAATTATGATTGAGCCTGGTGTTAAGTTAATGCCAGTAGTTTGACTGACAGAACCGGGAAGTGTCAACTGTATAAACTCAGGTTACATCTAATTTACTGTTATCCATTTAGTTTCTTCACCCTCTTTTTTTTATATATATAAAAGACATTATTCATTGCAGAGTACTGTGCTCTCATGTACTGTATGTAATGCTTTAAGTTTTTAGAGAAGAAAATTATATATCTGTTCATAACAAAATTTTCTATAAAGAATTCCAAACATTATAATAAAAGAGTAAAATAAAATCATGCAATTTATATGATAGCACATAGTTCACTCACCCCTTTGAGCCTTTCCTCTTCAGTGTTATATTGCTAACACTGTCGAGGAAACATGAAATACTTAAAAACTAAATAGATAACATTAAATTAATTCAGTAAAAACATTTTAGATCAAAGTGAAACAAACTGGAATGAATATTAAAAATCATATTCTTTATTTCAATCATTCAATAACGTACTGGGGAAAAATATCTATGGATAAGTGATTACGGTGTGCCTTGAAGTGTGTATTGTTAAGAGCCACTTTACTGGGCATAACACTGAGGTAGTTGAACTGGACATTAAAAAGCATGCCAATAAGAAATAATTAGGCCAATTGTATCAAGACAATAGAAAAAAAAGTATCAACATAATAAAAATGTTTTTTACTCAAAAATGCAAATACACTCGAGTAAACAACATAGCTATCCAAACAGAAAAAAGGACAACAAATTAGCATTTACAATTCTAAAATGATGCAGTCTAACATAACTATATTACCTAACTGAATTCACAAGTGTCTTTATAACAACAACAATACCTGGTCAAGTATCTTTAAAACAACAAAAATACCTGGTCAAGTTAATGAGAGCGTATACTTGCTTTAGTAAAGCTTTTAAAAGCATTTAAAATATATACACCAATATTCTTACTGTTAAAAGGTGAAGGAGTTATTTTTAAATCAACAATCAAACAAAAACATTCAAAGACCTAAGCATAAATTAATGTATAAAATGTAAATATAATTTTTCACACAAGTAAAACATGTTCCCAAAACTCTGTCACCAATAGTAGCAAATTGTCATCCAAAAAATTTACAAAAGGAAATTGGTTGCACAAAATAAAAATAAAATAAAAAAATTATATTAGAGGGAACAACTGCATCTGTTGTACCTCATATCTGCCTGCTAATACTTTGACAGACACTGTACCTATGGTTAGGAAGAGTTTGCACATTAAATGTGCAAACAGTAGTAATTCATCTATCAAAAATGCAATTTTCTGTAAAAGCTTATATGTAAAGTATTACAACAGAAAGAATCTTTTTCAATGATAAAGACAAAAGCTTTAATATTTCCACTTATTTTGATGTTTTTAAACTGCTACCATACCAGAGGTTGGTTATAGATTTGATAATTCCGTTATGCAAATATCACAATTTTAGCCATCAGAATCTTTATTTCCAGTTATATACATTACCTTTAATCAAGTCTAAATTATCAAATAATTACAATACACTGAAGAAAACTCAGTGTAGAAACAGCACTGTATTGTACATGGATAACTTTTGAAACAATACCTCTGGACTATCCAGGGAATTCTATTTATTTCTATGAAACGCCACTGACATTCATATTGCGTGTCTCTCGAAATTTTTTAAATGTCAATGCCTAATCTAATCCTTCCCCCCCAAAAAAAATACCCATTTTCCTTTCTTACAATAAAAATGCCTTCCCTTCTGGTAGTCACTGGCAACTATCTAGGCAATGATACACCATAGTTCCCTTTGAATTTCAGTTCCTTCATGATCTGTATAGTGATCTTGTGTCAGTAAGTGCCCCCACCTGTTTAAATTAAATTAAAATTGAGTTTTGAATACCTATCTAACTTTCTAACTATCTGAGTACTATATGCATCACCATCAGCCATAGGCTATCTAGTCAAATGCACGCTAAAGGGCTAAGACATGTTCTTTTGCTCCTGTCTGTTTATGGTCTTTCAATGACAGTTAATACCCACAAACTTTCTTAACTCGTCAATTCATCGTTTTCTTTTCCTTACTGCATGCTTATATATCAAGCAAGAAAATCTTATATATATATATATATATATATATATATATATATATATATATATATATATATATATATATATATATATATATATATATATATATACTGTATATTTATATATATATATAAATATATTTATATATATATATATATATATATATATATACACATATATATGTATATATATAAAAGATTTTGAAGCAAAACGAAAAATCTATTTTTGGGTGAGATGGCCATGTCGTCCTGATGTTCAGTGTAGCCAAATATCCCTTAGAAAGCTGTCTATAGGAAGCTTCCATCACGACGACATGGCTTGAACCCAAAATATATGTATATGTATGTATATATATATATATATATATATATATATATATATATATATATATATATATATATATATATATATATATATATATATATATATATATATATATATATAAATAAATATAATGTATATATATATATATATATATATATAGATAGATAGATAGATAGATAGATATATATATATATATAGATATATATATATATATATATATACTGTATATATATATATATATACTGTATATATATATATATATATATATATATATATATATATATATATATATATATATATATATATATATATATATATATATATACACACATCACTTCTCTAACTGACTCTATTCCACCGTCCTTCGTCAAGAATCTACTACAAGTGTTTGTTAGCCAACAAGTGTTAAATTTCAGATTTGTTATAGAAGGATTTGTTTCATAATGTGTACATAGGAGTATATAAAACAGTATATACACTTCATGTTCAATACCAAATTCTACTACTGTGTCTAAAGGATTGCATCATCCGACACAATATTTTGCAGTTTGGGGCTTAGTAAATGATATGTGGTGCTGGATTTGAATTTCAGTCTTATTTTTTTTACCTTATTTTTACTTTTGAGGTGATCGGGTTGACTGGTTAGTTCATTCCATTCCAATGATGAAATATAATCTAATGTAATAGTCGTCCATCATTAATGACATTTTAAGTTTGAGTGATGTTTTGTATTTAACTTGATCTTTGTGATTTTCATTTCTACCGTTTTAAGCTATGATACTAGTTGTAGGCGACCACAGTTCCTAACCCCTAAAAATTAGTTTTGACAAAGGATAAGCCAATTTTTGGGGAGGTACTGTGAGACCTCCAAGAGCCTTCTACCTTCCTAATCTCATGATATGAGGTGGGGTAAGACAGAGGCCTGCTCTTACCAAAAAATAAAATGGCTTCTGATAGCAAGCAAATGCCCAGCTGGTGTGGCTGTCTACCTCATTAGTAGCAATTATTCTCCGATTTAGCATTGGAGGTACTGTGGTGGGTTTCTGAATGTCTTGAACCCGAGGGTCATCCTTATACACAAAGTCCACCTTTGCATGTTGATACATTGGCCTTGGGGCAGGGAAGACGATATTTCTGTACTATATCCTTTTCATATTGAATTCCTTTTTCTATCTTAACAGAAAATTCCTTGGGGACTGCATAGTACCTTCTTTAAAATAAATTTTGTCTCAAAACCCCTTCTTGCTTTACAGTGAATACTGTATACTTAATAGTAAAGTACTGTACATTTACTTCAAACTGTACATTTACTTCAAAACTTATATTGAGCATTTCAAAGTGCTAAAACTAAAGAAGGTTACACTGTTTGTTAGTTTTTATATATATTTCTTTTCAACTGTGTATACTGTATAAAAGCAATTGAAGAGTACAAACAGTAGTTTTATATAGATGATGCCAAAGTTAAATTAGGTAGCTTAGCTTACCATATACTTAAATTTTGAGGAAATTCCAAATAAAGGTCAACTCCAGCTTTTATGTCTTTAGCTTAATTCTATTATGGCCCATTTCAAACCACCCCATTGGTTAGTAGACTATTCTCAGGTAACTTCCGTCCTTTATGTCCCAAAATATATGGATGTCTGAGACTTTTTTATAAATATGTATGTCTTGAGGATTACCATTATTGGTAATTTTCTATCATCTTAAACAATGAAATACCAAAACATACGGGCCCTACATGAGTAAACACAAAAATTATATTTCAAGCAAAAACTACTGATATAACTATAGACTCAAAAAAACAACTACAATCCAAAGTAAAACACCTTCCACATACTACAAGTACTCTTACAAAGCTAAATTTATTCATAGAAATGGCATCTACTGGTTTGAGAGGTGGAATGCCCTAGTCTTACATAGATTCTCATTCTAGTGTTCAACTCACAAACCAACCTAGTGTACAGTGTCTATCAAAGTGCCATAGTTTTAAGCAATATATAATAGAGCGTAAGGTATATTTTACTTAAAAGTAAAATTTTATCCAAGAAATAAGGATTTGAAACAGGAAAGATCCTTACTTGTTTTTAGTAGGAGAGTTCAGGGGGTTATTTTTTTCCTGATCTTGATTGATGTCTTTCCATACTCCACTCTTATTCATTTCCTCAGAGATGTTGATAGGGGTCATTGGTACCTTCATCACATTACCATTGGCAAGAGGAATGGTCATGACCCCATCAGTCTAAAATAATAGAAAAATATAAGATTTTCTTGAAATTCCACTACAATGAAAGATTTTTCAAAATAATTAATGTACATCATCCATTCAAACTGGAAGTGACACTGCTACTAAAAATAATAGAGAAAAAAACAAGGCAAACTTCTACCTAACTTACTGGACTCTTTTTAAGATTGCCTTCATCACCATCTATATCCTCCTCATCTTCATTTGATTGTTCTTCTGATTCCAACCTCTTTTTACGACTGAATTCTGGTAAAGTGTCATCTAAGACTTTCAATTCTCGTTGAGTAAACAGCCAATCCAACATCTTTCGAATGCCAATCATCACTACCAACTGAAAAGCAATGAATTATTATTGAATTTTCAAAGGTCTGGCAATAAAATGCTTTCTCTAGTCTAGATTGATAGAGGAAAACAATAAGAATAATACATTGCATTATTTCAATAAACCCTGTCAACCTTTACTAACATGAAAAGCAAATTTGTCTATAACTCAAATTACTCTACTGTATATTCCCTACACTATCACTTATACAACAGAATGTTTTCAATATGTAATATTAAAATTGGAGGATTAAAAACGACTAATTTTAAAAAAATATTCATAAGAAAACCTTGGATGACATTGTTATCAGTTTCAATTTTTAGAATTGAAGATTTGAACTGACCATGAGAGGGAAAAGAATTGAGGTTTCACTGAAAGATTTAATAATCCACAAACATGCCAAGCAGGCAAGCTGGATTAGGGTGAAGAGATGGACCTTCTTCAATGGGACCTGAAAAATATAAGAACATTTTTAGATTAAGCATGAATATGTTTTCATATAAAAAAATATATGAATTTTTAAGACATATAAGAGCAGCTGAATAAAAAAATAATTTCTTCAAGGATGATAAAAATAAAATAATGCCTAACCTTTCTCAAGAATGCATAATCTGGTTGGTACTTGAGAGGCATGAACATGATCAGAATTCGATCAAAGAACTGGAGTCCCTTCAATGCAGCAATACCCATGTACAAGAATACACCAAAAAGAACAGGCATGGGAATCATCCGCAAAATTGGAGTCATCACCACAGACAACCCGATAAAGGCAAAAATTAAAATGTGAGTCACACGGTTTTCTCTGTAATAAGAAAAATGGAATTGGTAGTAGGGTGAAAGTAAATTCAATTAAAAATGATTATGAGAAAAAATTAGTTTACGAAGCATTAAATTAAGTTTTATGTACAAAAGTATTCATGGCCACTAAATGTTAAAGTTAGCTGTAATTTCTAGATAACCTCTCATACATGAAGACACAAAATGTACAATTGACCTTTTCTTTTTTACCATAACCACAGGAGCATTTGATGTGGATAATGAAGAAGGAAAAGTTTATAATTATTTCTACATTTAAAACCAGCAAATCTTCTCAACACTCAACATCACCAATTTTCCAAAAGGTTCTATTTTGAAAATAAAACTTATATCATCCCCTGGTGAGTATCCAACCAGCTAGAGAAATACTTGGCTAATTGTAATATTACCAGCAGTCTTTTGCAGCCATGGAAAGCTGAAGTTACACGATACTAAATGGGTATATTCATCTGGTGCTATGAAGCAACAATTCTTGGACTTCCTTCTATAAAATGTGTTATACAAGAAACTGTTTGATGAGGTAGAAGGCAATTTTGAATTTCATCCTCTACCAAATAACCATCCTTGTTCCTGTACTGTAATGACCCTGGTGTTTCTGGCTACAATTTTTGGGAATCATGGTCACCTGCAGAACTCAATATCTTGTGCCTTTCAAAGCCATTCACATAAATTTAGATTTGAGGCAAAATTGACTGCCATCTGATATGCAATTCTGTGAAGTATGAGAATTGCATTTATCCATGTGACTGTACTAGTGGTTTCACTGAAGTCTGTGAATTTATTATTAAATAATGCTGGTAAGT
Organism: Palaemon carinicauda; assembly: GCF_036898095.1. Lineage (NCBI taxonomy): Eukaryota > Metazoa > Arthropoda > Malacostraca > Decapoda > Palaemonidae > Palaemon > Palaemon carinicauda. The sequence continues at coordinate 141,132,977 of NC_090725.1, forward strand.
GCTCAGTGTACTTTGACAATTCGTCATGACAGCTAATACAGAATTCAGGAGTCTAAAGCAGAATTGTGGCTGCTCTATTCATCTGATGATACAAGCATCATAGCTACTGGATGTTACATCCATTTATAAATAACTGCTGAGTAGCTGATTGGAAGATCCACATTCAAGGGTGGTTATTTTACCATTGCCTGATGCATGAATGCATATTACGCTCTACTTGGGAATGCCAAAAATTTGATGTTGGACTTTGTGCTGTATGCTTTGCTTCGTATCATAAGAAGAACTAAGAGAGAGTACCAACCTAAAAAGTCTTTCCCTTTACTTTGCTTTACACTTATGAATGTTCATGTATTTTTCATTTCCTTTGTTTAGTATCCTTGTATCAGATGTAGAAGGTTGTTGAACAAAGTCAATATGCATAACCAACCTTTCTCAAAGGCGATTTGTCAGCACCCATCTGTGCTACATGACCCCTTGGAAACTATACACCATACGCTCAGATACAAATGGTTTCTGAAATTCTCTAGACTGTCTTATTATAGGTTCTAAAAGACACTCCCAATATTCCGTATCAAAAATGATGGAATCTACCAGTATGTCTATCAGAGGCAATGAAATGTTATTTTGATAGTTGCAAAGCTAAGAACCAGGTCTAGCTTGGATATTATTAAATTTTTACAGTTCATTTTTTATGATTCAAAATTTTAAATTTCAACCATAAGGATTTTAGATCCATGCCTAATTCTGTGTGCAAGCATTGGGGATTAAATCTGTCCCTTTCAGCTATAGTGATTTTATTATATTGTTAAGTATTTAAAAGCCTCCAGTAGCAAGGTCAATTTGTAATCAACTGCTTTCAAATTACGTTATTATTAGTTTCAACATACAAGTGAGCTCAAAATCTAACAATAAAAGGACTTACAATCCTTAAATTTTCTTTATCATATCTTTCTTCATATGAAAAATTTTTTGTTTGCATTGAGGAAAACTAAAACAAACTGAAAATTCTTACCTGACACCCAAGAAGCGAGGCTTTTCTCCTGGAGCAGCACATTCTGATTCTAATTTCAATGAGTTAACATGGTTGATTGACAACACTGTAGCAGCTACAAACCAAGGAAGACCCATGATAGAGTTAATTATAATAAGGACTGCAACAACGAACAAATCCAAGTGATATCCACCACCTTTCTGCAAAGTGGTAAAGACGTTATGAATAATGAATCTAAAAATTAATATGTGGTACATTTAATAATTGCAGTTTGCTTTAATATTTTTCAATATAGAAAGGCTCCTGTTCATATCACAGAAAATAATCATATTAAGGATACTTACTTTCAACTTGTGTTCTTTTCTGTTGACAATAACTGCTGTAATCTGTTGGTCCATAAAGATAAGAATACAAGCAAGTAAGGCTGGAACCAGAGCAACTATAGATGACCACCAAGGGTTGCCTGTCATGGATGGTAAAAAAAAAATAAAGGTTAAGTTTGGAAAAAAAATCTTTCTCTTTTGTTGATAATAACAGCCATAATTTGTTGGTCCATAAGAATACATAGCAAGTAAGGCTGGAGCCCAAGCACTAAAATGTTTGCAAGATCTTTCCTCAGACCATCTAAAACGTTAAAAATTCTTCCAGAAGACTTGAATTACTGCCAGACATTTGCTCAGGCAGCATTTATAACGTTTAAAAGGCTTCCAGACGACTAAAATTACTGCCAGATCTTTGCTCAGACAGCAGAACAACTATAGCTAACCACCAAAGGTTGTCTGTCATGGAAGGTAAAAAAATTATCTGGTGATATAATAGAAATAAAATAAAAAATATAACAAGTTTATTGTACTGACGTTATATGCGAGTCAAATGCTAATATCCCCAAAGTGTGACCTTCTCAGCCTTAAAATAAGATAAATTATCTAAGGGGTTCCTCTAAATCTCAAAGGTTGGTAACCACTGCTTTAGACCATATTGCTGCTAAACCCTTGTATGACACAATCATAGTTTCATAGCTCCTCTACAAGACAACTAGATTGTGAAGCAGAACGAGTGGGTAGTCTGGATCCTAATATCCTTCCATTTGCTAAAGTAAGCGCCCCTAAATCACCGTATTACATAGGAGAATGGCATGCTATATCGCATGATTCCCTTAAATTTTATGAATACAGTTTCAACTAAACTCAATCATTTGCATCATATTTTGTATGGCAATGTGGTCAGCCACTAGTTCGTCGCAATTTAATTCTAGTGGGGTAAATGTAGGCACTAGTACGTATACTAACAAAATGAGTCCTCTGCCAGAAGATGCAGCATCCCCCACATTCACTCGAGTTGTAAACAAACTGGGAAATCAGCTGATTTTCCCTCAGTTCAACATATGATATAGAAAGATGAAGAGAAAGAAACACCTGGGAAACCTTGAAAGTGAGGAGTTATATCCTTTTCAAACTTATTCAAATTTATTGCTAGGAAATACCCCAATAGTTGAGTAAGGTAAGTTTGGAAGCTTCCATTTCTTCCAAATCTGCAGAAGTACTCTCTTCCATGACTGGTTATCTCCCTCAGTTTTCAACATTGTGTTGGAGAGAATCGATAACTGTTGTCTAAGATTCGGAAAAAGGCTAGCAATTCCAAGTCCCCTTTGGGCCTAAAGCCTCCTTGAACACAGCAATGTATTGGAATCTTATAATTATGTTTTCATTAATGTTACATGTTGATGGATGAAATTGGGACCAAACAATGAATTTGTATGGTTATTCTTTGTGGAAAATTCTCAAGTTTCTTTGAAATATTTCTTAATTTGTCCTTTTACAGACTTGGGTGAAGTAAGAATTGGATAACTTATTCAAAAATTTTTATTCTATTTGGCTAAGTTTAACCAAAACTATGAAATACTTTGGCTACTAATGAAGTATCTACTAATGAAGCATCTACTATGCCAAGAAGAAACAAAATAAATCAAAGAGTCTGAGAGGTTGTGAGTGAATAGGAGGAAAGTTTTCCCAGTTTCATAGTTATAATAGCTTACTGAATCAAGATGGAGGTTTTTGTCCACTAGCTTCAGGTCCTTCAGTATGAAAGGGGGTTACCATGTTATAGTACTGGTCAAATCCAATTGGTGAAATTTTCACCAGTTTGCCATGATTTGACTCGTAATAAACTAACTTTGGACAAAACAAGATTGGATTATATTTTATCAACAAACAACTGGATGACCCTGGGGGCCACTAATTGGCTGCAAAGAGAGCTGGCAGTCCACTATAAGCTTATCAAAGTCAATGGAATCTTCCTTATAATTGGTGGAAGTCTAGAAATACCTGTAGGTCAGTAATGAGGACTGTTTTGGATAATGTAAAATTTTGCGTGGTTTATAAAAAAAAATCTGTCCACATAAGATGATCTTAATTTCTCTCTAGGCATTCAGAGCAAACACAGCTTTAAGAGTACTTACTTTAGTAGTACAGTAGGCTGCGTATACTGTACTAATTTGATAAGATCTTTACTGTATTAAGCTTAACTATCTTAGGAAGCAGTGCCTTTCAACTATTAAGGGGTTTTAGTTCCATGCTTTACACTGTATTCAAATATTTAGGGTCTATTGATGACATTATTGTTGATCTATTTATTAGTGAGAGCCTCCAGTAGTCAAGAGGCTTTTTTGAGTATCTAAATGTTTGAAATTTTTCAAAAGTTTCATATTGGAACCTTTGAAAAATCTTCCTATTTAAGATCTCACAGCTAGAACTTAATTTTGGCATTTTCATCAGCAAAATGCATTAGAGAGCTACAAGCACTTCCTCATAAAGTAGGTTTTGGAGAACATAAGAGCAATGTCTTTTGCCTGTTTTCAGAGCTAAGAATAATTTAAAGATAAAATATTCACCAAAAAGTTTTCAAATTCTGTTTTAGGAAAAGAAATTATGGTACCATCAGAGAATATATTTCTTGAGCAGGTGAAGGGTGCTAAGTACAGTATTATTTGGCCCAAACTGCTGACATCAGGGGCAATGTTCCCTAATTTCTGTTCGTATTCGTTATACATTGTCTTGATGAGTCCTGGTTCTCTTTAGGTGCCTTAGTATATATATATAGCTGAAATTTTTATGAATCTTTCTTTGGAACAAGTTTTAGCTGCAGCTCAGGGTGTACCAATCAGTATTCATTAAATATCATCTTAAAGAATAGTTCTCTGTAGGTGTCTTTGTAGCTGGCATTGTGGTAAAAGAGGTTTCCTTAAGTTTTATTATTGGATGAATTTAAATACTCTTAGAGGTATTTAGAAACCTTCTGTAATGGTTTAGTACTGAGACACTACACGAAGTAGTGAGTCGTGCATAAATGAGTATTTTTGGGAATTTATATTTTCTATTTCTTTCCTTCATGGCTTACCTACATCCAAATGTGAGAGTCAGCAATATGAACATCAGAGAGGTTCATAGAAATGAATAGAATTTTAATTAATTTTTTTTTTATTTCTATACTTACCTGATGTTCATATAAATGCCCACCTTCCTCCCCGCATAATAGGTTCAAGAGTACCAGCATCTTTGTGACTGATTAATGTACGCAAGGCTTGGCTATCAGTTGCCATTAGCCACTAGATGTTGTCTTAGTGGAAAAATAAGAGTTCAGGGAAGTGAAGCTATAGCCAAGTACTGAACATAACATTAACAACTTGGCAGCCTAAATCCCTCAATGATGCCAAGATAAAAGATTTTTATGCATTTTGCTAATTTCAATGGGTTCCCATAATCATTCCCAGATTAAAGGTGTTAAACTATTCATGGATGAATTATCAATTGTGTACAGTACCTGTAGACAAATAGCCAAGGCAAATAGAAAGCTCATGCCATAACAGTAGCAAAAGAAAAGGATACTGTATACGAGTGGCGCACAAAGCAGTTAGAGGGGCATGAGAAATAACAGGAAAAAATTACGTAAAATAGGGGAATTGTTCTTTATAAGAAAATCATGGTTTAAGAGCTTCCTGTTCAGAGCATTTAACACAAAAATACATTCTAAAGGCAAAGACATACCTCACTAATCCTGAACTAAGACAGCATACATAAAAATAACCTAAAGAAAATTCACACCAAATAAGGAGTGACAAGGGTCAACCCATCTTGTGAACAACATAGATAGTATGAAAATATGGGGTAGGGTAGATCTCTTGAACCACCGAGCATGGTTTTCACTTTGCAATGTGAGTTACAATACTGCATTGGATGGTCCCCAAAGGGAAAAAATATATAAGCAACGAAAAAAGTATTCTTATCATAAGGTCAAGAAACTCATCTCTAGATGCTTAGAAATAGTAAATACAATGGTGAAGATAAAATTACGGTCGTATTCAAATTAAACAATTCTAAATTAAAATTGAAGTAAGTAAAGTAAACCTTATTCTGTACTCAAAAATTAGTCTTACGGTTAAACGGAGGGATGAGCCATCCACGACCTTCCCAAGTGGGTGCAAAATTCCCAGGCACTTCTAATTTTGGTGTATGGATTCCAATAGCAAAATCTAGTCCTGACATCATCAAGATGGCAATAATGACAGCAAAGTCACTGATGAACTGACGAACCTGAAGAGAATATAAAAAAGATAAAAGACTGATACAGTATTACAAATAAAAAATAATTATAAAGATCATTTACTTAGTAATCAAATTTCATACAAAGAAGCCTTTTGAAATCCTGGAATTTTGTAATTAGGTAATAGGTGACTGGTAGAATTAACCAACAAGTTTTTTTTTTAAATGGAATTTTGATAATAATTGTTATTTCTAACATACTCACCTGATGTCCATATTGGTTTTCTCTAGAAGATTGGTGCAATTGACATTTACCATAAAACTAAACAGTTTCTTTTTTAAATTTTCCATTTCCCTTTCTTTCAATAGATATGATTCTAGTAGTGAAGCATTATAGCAGTTAATGGTAAGAAGTCGAAACTATTCCCTATCTCATGACACCACAAGTCAATAGGGTGGAGAATGGGAATGTACTGTATATGAACATTGGGCAAGAATAGAAATAAATTTTTATTATTGAAATTTTGTTTATTTCTTTAAATCTCTCCTGGTGTTCATATTGTTGACTCCCACACTCTGATGGAGGTAGGACACCAGTGAAGGAAAGAGATAGATCATTTATAAATTAAAATATTATAACAATCAAAATTCTAAACTCACCTGGTCTAGATTACTTGTAACAAACTATCTCAAAACACAGCTTGAAGTAAAGGACTCTTGATTGTTTTCTAAAGCTGTTTGAAATACAGGACTAAATTGACTCTAAATTATATTTTTAATCACCTATTTTAATAATCTCCAAGTTATGGCATATAACTGCAATTTTAATTTCCACAGATAAAAGAATTATAAACTAACTAAACTCAATAAATTATTAGACCACATCCCTAGCAGCCACTGGAGGGCCTAGAGCCCAGCAATCATGATATAAGCAAATCATGATTCATTTAGATAATGTTTAGGGAAAACCAATTTGATATGCTGCTGTTAAAAACTCTTTCCAGAGATGGAGTTCAGCAAAAATGAAGGGATGTAACTGCACATTTATCATGTACCTTGACTTCAAAGGCTTTTATCTGATTTGGATCCAATTCTTTGTAAGGTTCTTTAACTAAAATTTAAACTAGAAATGACAATGCATTTTTGCACTGGATGATCAGTTCAATGTCCCCTAAATTACTTTTATCAATAAAAAGATGATACAGTGATACCTCTGGATACGAAAGTTTCTGCTTACGAAAAATTCAGGATGCGAAAAGTGATTCGAAGATTTTTATGCCCCAGTATACGAATAAAATTTCAGGATACGAAAACCTTACGAGATCCCAACTCTTCGCCGAGAGTAATTTTAAAAAGCGCGCGCCGCCAGACTTTGAACTTGGGTAGACTCACTTACAGCCTCCCGCTCACCCATTGGTTATCTCTCTACTCAGACGCTAGCTGACGCCATAAGATCCTGCTTTCCTATTGGTCGGCAACTATCCCAGCTTGCTTACGCACGGGCGTTCATCTCTCTCTCTCTCTCTCTTTTCGTTCCGACCGCGGTATCGTTAACAGACATTGTGTGCTTTCGCTTGTTTGACGTAGTGTTAATATACAGTACATTCGTACGCCACGTGTTATCGTTATTAAACATTCGTTACTGTGCACTGTACTGTATTAGTGTTTACTATACATAGTACTGTATATAACGTATGTAGTGTATTATATTACGTATTACTGTAGCCATGGGTCCCAAGAATGTTGCCGAAGGAAAGAAGAAGAAGACGATGCTCTCGATGGAGACGAAACTTGAAATCGTAAAAAAGTACGAGTCTGGCATGCGTTTAAGTGCGATCGCCAAGTTGTATGGCCGGAATCCATCTACGATAGGCACCATCCTGAAGCAGAAGGCGGCCATCAAAGCAGCGACACCTTCTAAGGGCGTCACTATTTTCTCCAACAAGAGAACCCACGTGCATGACGAGATGGAGAGGCTGCTTCTTGTGTGGATCAAGGACAAAGAGATCTCAGGAGACACCATCACTGAGACTACAATTTGCCAGAAGGCCTCCGCCATTTTCGGTGATCTCGTGCGTTCTCAGGCCGAAGAAGGGGCAGGAGAAGGAACATCCCAGCAGGAACCCCCAGAGTTCAAGGCTTCTCGTGGGTGGTTCGAGAAATTCAAGAAAAGGACTGGCATTCATTCAGTGGTACGGCATGGGGAGGCAGCCAGCTCGGACACGAAGGCTGCCGAAGCCTTTGTTAAAACGTTCGACGAGTTGACTCTGCAGGAAGGCTACAGTTCGCAGCAAGTTTTCAATTGCAACGAAACTGGACTTTTTTTGGAAGAAAATGCCTCGTCGGACGTTCATCACGGCGGAGGAGAAGAGGCTACCCGGACATAAGCCTATGAAGGACAGGCTTACCCTTGCTTTTTGTGAAAATGCCAGTGGGGACTGCAAGATAAAGCCCCTGCTGGTGTACCATTCAGAAAATCCCCGAGCCTTCAAAGCCCACAAAATCATCAAGGAGAACCTTCCCGTGATGTGGAGGGCGAATGCTAAAGCCTGGGTAACGAGGCAACTTTTCATTGATTGGGTGAATGTCTGCTTCGGTCCGACTGTCCGAAAATATTTGGAAGAAAAGCGCCTCCCTATGAAATGTCTGCTGGTGTTGGATAATGCTCCAGCTCACCTTCCTGGCCTCGAGGAATATCTTCTGGCCGAGTATTCCTTCATAAAGGTCCTATATCTACCGCCTAACACCACCCCTCTCCTCCAGCCCATGGACCAACAAGTTATTTCAAATTTTAAAAAATTGTACACGAAGCATCTCCTCCAGAGATGTTTCCAAGTCACAGAGAGTACAAACCTCACTCTGCGTGAATTCTGGAAAGATCACTTTAACATCGTGATATGCCTCAAACTCATCGATCTCGCTTGGCAGGAAGTTTTGAGGCGTACCCTGAACTCATCTTGGAGGAAGCTCTGGCCTGATGCTGTCTCTGCACGAGACTTTGGGAAGCCTGGAGGCGAAGCCGAGATCGTTGACGATCCTGAACCAATTCAGCAGTCTGAGGTGGCTGACATCGTACATCTTGGTACGTCCATGGGGCTGGAAGTTAGCGCGGAGGATATAGAACTTATCGAGGAGCACCACGAGGAGTTGACGACGGACGACCTGAAGGAGTTGGAGACGATGCAAGTGAGTGATGTTCAAGAGCAGTTCTCTTGCGGTGATGAGGAGGATGTTACACCTTTGAAAACGGCAGACATCAAGGAAATTCTTGCATGTTTCCATAAAATGGCAGACTACGTGCAAACTGGCTGCGTGCAAACTTGAGTGTGTCAAGGTAGAGGAGTTTTTATATAGTAACAGTCTATGTGAATCCCTTTTTCCTCAAGTTTAGGTGGATAAAGCAAAAGCTAATGGTTATGACTAGCAAAAGCTAATGGTTATGACTGCTGGTCAAAGAGCTCAACCCGGAGATAAACTCCGGGCAACCTGGGTGTTTTTTAATGCAGAGGCAATGGCAATTTCACTTTCAGAGAAATGGAGGAAAGGTTTTTGGCCTTTCCTAAAAGTGTCAAAACCAACCAGCAAAGAGACTAGCCCCATACAAACACACTAACCCTCACCTACGTATATGTTTTCTGAAGAAGAGCAGAGGCAGCAAAGTCACCCAGCTCAGGGGAAATCCCAAATCACTGGTCCTTCAGGATCTTTTCAGAGGAAATGTGGTAACTGGAGACAAAAAAGGGGAAACAGATGAGCTGGTCTGTCTCATTAAGGCAAAGGACCTTATCATATAAAATCTTCAGGTTGAGGCGTCTCCTTTGTTTACTTTTTCTCAGTGGGGACAGGTTTGTCTTAAAATTTCTGGGTTGGTCATAGTCACCCATTGAGATACTACCGCTAGAGTTATGGGGTCCTTTGACTGGCCAGACAGTACTACATTGGATCCTTCTTTCTGGTTACGGTTAATTTTCCCTTTGCCTACACATACACCGAATAGTGTGGCCTATTCTTTACAGATGCTCCTCTGTCCTCATACACCTAACAACACTGTGATTATCAACCAATTCTTCTTCACCCAAAGGGTTAACTACTGCACTGTAATTGTTCAGTGGCCACTTTCCTCTTGGTAAGGGTAGAAGAGACTCTTTAGCTGTAAGCAGCTCTTCTAGGAGAAGGACACTCCAAAATCAAACCATTGTTCTCTAGTCTTGGGTAGTGCCATAGCCTCTGTACCATGGTCTTCCACTGTCTCGGGTTAGAGTTCTCTTGCTTGAGGGTACACTCGGGCACACTATTCTATCTTATTTCTCTTCCATTTGTTTTCTTAAATTTTTTATAGTTTATTCACGAAACTTATTTTAATGTTATTATGTTCTTAAGATATTTTATTTTTCCTTGTTTCCTTTCCTCACTGGGCTATTTTCTCTGTTGGAGCCCCTGGGCTTATAGCATCCTGCTTTTCCAACTAGGGTTGTAGCTTAGCAAGTAATAATAATAATAATAATAATAATAATAATAATAATAATAATAATAATAATAATACAGTAATAACACATCGAAAGGAAATCGCTTGATTTGCCACTTGTCTTCCGCCGGAAAAATGACTTCATTGGACTTTTTTTCTTATATTTAAGGTAAGTACTACAGTACTAGTCTAATGACTACTGATACAGACTACTAAAACTTGATATCATTACTCGGTGTTTCGATGATGGGAATACTGTAATAAGATTACTCGGTAATACGGCGAAAGGAAATTGTTCAGTTTGACAACACACTTTCACCAAATATGACATCACAAGACATGTGATGTAAACTCTACAAAGAATGACCTGTAAAATATGTAAATCCCTTTCATTTTTTTCTAGCAAAAAATGAAAGAAAATACTAACTTACTAAGAAAAAGTATTTCATTTTCATAATGTAAAAGGAAATATTTTTTAGAAAATATTTGTCCTATTAGTGTACTTTCTTTAGATAAAATCAATCTATTATCAGAGATTAAATAAAACTAGTGCATAGTCAAATTTACATTAAGTAGTACTCATAACAACCGATACAGACACAAAATACCGGTACTTTGTATTGTTACTTGATATTTCGATAATGGGAATACTAATACTAATTGTTAGCCTGATGGAAGGAAATCACTGTATTGCCCAGTCGCTTTCCTCCAGCAACATGACGTCACCAGGCATATGATGTGAACTCGAGAGGTATCAAAACTTTTCTTAATATACTTTTTACCAAAAATGGATACTGTATATTATAAATAAAAGAAAATGCAAATTTACAATGATAAATCAATTTATTTTTTATACAAAAAAATAGATTATTTCCAAGTTAATATTTGTCCTATTAGCATAGTATTTCCGATAGACTTGTGACGTCATCGCCCAGAAAAAATTGTTGTACAGTCATAAGTCGCATATGTCGTAAGTTGATGACTACATGTATGGCCAATAGGGTAGGTTCATTGAAATAAACAGAATACTAATAATAAAATTTGTTTTTCTATGCACTCACTTTTGATAGCAAGGAATAGGGCATACTTTTGACTTCGAAACCGAAGAATGTGAAACTGTTAGTGTACTACTAACCGTTAACTTCTAGATTGTTTCATTAATTTACTGGGGCATGTATCTTTTAAAAGGAGAGAAAATGCAAAAATTTCTGATAAAATTTTTAGGGTAAATGTCTATAAACCAAGATTCTAGAGAAGTAATATAATCATTAGGCGAGTATAAATATATAAGAAAAAATACTATTACAATTTTAAAAGTACAGTAGCTATGGTGGTAACAGAGTTTTTTATTTAATATTTCAGAAGGACAAGTGTTCTTACCTTTGTTGGGAAGAAGGGTGCTGTCTTGAAATCCTTCAAATAGAAAGAGACCAAGAAGGTTCCAAAGAAGAGAATAAGAGACAGCAGATATACATCAGGATAGTAATGTTCACATCGGTTACCAACTAGCGTTCCATTATAGGCCTGAAAAGGTAGTAAAGAAGAGAATAAGAGACAGCAGGAATACATCAGGATAGTAATGTTCACAACGGTTACCAACTAGCATTCCATTATTGATCTGAAAAGGCAGTGAAAATTTTTGGAGCAACACAACTAATTAATCTGTACTGACTGATAATATAACAAAACATTTTCAAAGTAATTTTTTCAGAATTGTTACTGATTGGTGGAGAACAGAGACTAAGGACAAGTTCACCAGTTCTGGCAGCAGTAATATATTCTAAAACCTAAAACAGTAACAAATACTTACATCATGGCAATCCTCCCAGTTAACTGTAGTCCAGTTAACATCATCCGGCCACATTTCTGGCTGGTTTGGTATGCATGTGCAATTTTTCATTGAATCAACTTGGGTATCCATAGGGTATTTTGATCCGATTTTGAACACTTTCTCAACAGCCTTGGAATAGAATATTAAAGATTAGAAAATCATTATTTATACTTTAACAAGGTTACACAAGCTAACAGCTGAGTACAATTTAACAAAACCAACAATAGAAAAAATAAAATAAATAAGTGTGTACATTATGTATATATGTATGTATGTATGTATATATATACATACATACATACATACATACATACATACATACATACATACATACATACATACACACACACACACACACACATATATATATATATATATATATATATATATATATATATATATAAAACACACACACAGTGGATCCTTACAATAATGGACTAAAAGGGAGAAGGGGTATCCATTACTGCCGATAGCCTGATGTATCCGCAATATATTTATCAAAGCATAAAATCACGCAAAATCATACTAAATTGTACAGGGTCTAGGTCTATCATATATGCCCAACATGTGGGTAACTCTAAAATGAACAGCTAAGATTAACGGGTTTTGTTCGCCTTTAGATGACATAATTAAATAATGTAAATTAAATGAAACTCACAAAAATGAAGTAATATTAAGGAATCTAAAATTAATCTCCCGAAAAAAAAAGATTACTTCAAGCATGGGCCACATCAAAACAAACTGAATAGAGCACCAGAAAATACTAGCAAGTAATCTGAGAACTACTACTACTAAATTATTACTTCCAACTACAATTAAAATCAAAGAAAATTATAAAATAATGTAAAGAATACATTAGTTGTAAATTGATAGGTAAATAAATATAAATATTGTATACTGTACCTTACATACAGTTTACTAAAAGATATAGTATTACTAGTTATTAATTGGATGTGTAAATGCATTTCTTCGTTCATTGTATTTGGCGATTGAAGTAGCAAAACAATGGTTTTCCTTTTTGGCATCATATTTAGGAAAAACATGATAAACAAATTCATTTTGCTTATTTTGAATTTCTATGGATAAATTAAGTAAAACAACATTTGTAATAACGTCATCTTTACATATATCAAGAATACTACTTGTTATTCATATGTGTGCATATCCTCAAGAGTGGTTGCCTGAAATCAGCTGATGATGACAAGATCTGCTGTGTTTATTTATATGTTCTCAGATGGGCTGGCACAGAAAAAAGTTGATCTCACTGATATAGAATTATTCCTTGAATAGGCTATCAAATTATGAATATATGGTTTTATTACCTTTATATAAATAACTATACAATAAATAAATATAAATATCTCAGAACTATGTACTTCTTATAGTAATCTTTGGCAACTGAACGCTACTCTAGTTATCTGAATTTAGTCTTTTATATCCAAAGTCTGTAGTAACAGCGTCTGTTGTTGAAAGGTTCTAATGTATACACACACACACATGCACACACACTGTGTCATCTGCAAATACAGACCCATTTTTACCTTATATATGAAAATAAATGCAATTAAAGTAGCAAAATTTTCTTCTGTGAAACGGGTAATATAACACACAAACGCTGATGCATCCACTGCAACAAGTATTATAAGGATTGTTCCACACCACACACCAATCCATAATCGGAAAGAAAGATAGTCCCAATCCATAGATCTGAAAAAGTAAGTATTTTGATACTGTGAACTATTTATTGTAATATTTTATCAGCATTATACTCAAGTAATGTTTAACAAATATTTCATGAAAACTTTATACTGAAGGAGAGTATAGTAAAGATACTTCATTTTAGTCGCAAACAATACAATTTTTGACAATTACTTACTTGCAAAATTCGTAGAGTATACTTTCAAAGACTAGCACAGGCCCAGTTGACCCTAAAATTGTCAATGGCTGACCAGAGAAGAGACCATAAGCGACACCACAAATCAAACCAGAAACAAGGGATTCCATGGCAGCAATTCGATTTTCTGTAGCTTCTCCAAGAAGACCACCGAAAGTAATGATAGGAGTCAGGCAGGCAAAGTAGAGGAAAAAGAATGAGGCAACAGACTGGATGGAAATGCCATCAACAAAATCACTAAGGTACCAAGGCTTCTTTCTTTTCAGATCATTTATGAAACCTCCAAAAAGTCTTCCTGTTCGAACCAGACCAGATTCTTCCCTGATCCTACGCTCTTCCTCCTCCTCATCAAAAACAACAACAGGCTGATCCTTCTTGGCTTTTCGTGGCTGCTGGGATGGAATGGCTGCTGGTGGTTCAATCCTGTGCAATAAAGTAGTAATATTAAGTTTTATTCTACAAACTTCATAAGTTACATCCCATAACATAAACGTTCTATTTAGAAAGTATAAAGAAATAGTAAAAGCAGTTTTAAAAATTTACTACTCATCTCTGAAAAATTGAAAACAGAGAATTTACATCACCATCTGATGTTAAAATTGTAGTTCACATAGTATTCAAAAGCAGTTATGAATGTGGTCAACAGCAAAGGGGAATAATTGATGGACAATATAAAATTTTACTAAAGATTGGCATATTAAAGTGCTTCCACACCGTAGGAGCACAAAACTAGATAGTTTCTCATCCTGGGCTATGTACTTCTTGCTGCATGGTCCTGACTCCTTTGCCTGGTTGGTCTATCTTGGCAGAAGTGTTGCCTTCTGTACCATTTTCTTTTCATTTTTAAGGATACCTCTGTATTGAAAATATTGTTGTGCCATTTTAACAAAACAGTTTCTAAACCGTCGTTGTCAGTGTTTATCAAGGAAAATTAACTTTCATGAACAAATTTTCGCTTAACGATGTTTCTTTAAGAACGGAATTCATTTGTATAAAATGGCAGAAATCATGAAACTTACGTGTAAATAAGAATAAGAAAACTTAAAACCCAGGAATGCTCTAATATTTCTTATGATTTTATATTCAAGATAATGTTGACTCGTTTCTATTACATTTCTATATAAAAAAATTTTTGGGCTCAGGCCATGTCGTCCTGATGGAAGGTTCCTATAAGTAGCTTCCTAAGGGATATTTGACTACAGTACAGTGATATTCCCAGAGAATTTACCTTTAGGTCTCCAGAATTCTAACTCCTGGCGCGAATATCCTTAAAATTTCTCCTAAGGATATCGCATAAATCAGGGGATCTTCACCCTGAATAGCGTTTTCGCTTCGAGAGGGAAAGTGGCAAAATTAGAAGGGGAGCCGATATCAAGGTTACCCTTCCTCCCTTACTACTACGAGTATCTAAATGCCGCTGTACGTCAACCCCACGCGCTATTCCTATATGTGTAGCGGTCTCGCTCGGTGATTTTCCCTGTTACCTCTCTCGTTACGCTTTGGATTTTTCAGGATATCATGCAATCTCCAGTCTCTTCTGCCTCTGGAAAGTTGAGTATTCGATCTTTACAGTGTATAAATTTTAGCTCCTGCCTCACAGTGGAATTAGGCCATGGGCGCTGTTGTTCATAACGCATGTGTTATTTAGTTAGCCTGAACGACTTTTCCGGTATTAATAGCATGAATATTTACAAAGCTATTCAGTCTTATTGCTAGGAATTGATTTATATTATGCCGATTGTATTCTTGATAGTTTCGGCGATTTAGGTAACCGATCATTGCTCACGCTAGGCTTCCTAGCCTATGCGTTTTAGTTTACTTTCATGCATAATATAATAGACATTCCTAGTGTGATAGAAATTAAATATGAAGCTATTTTACTGTAAGAGATTGATTGCATATATTCCTCTTCCTTTGCGATCGTATACGAGAGTTTCGGCGATTAAGGTAGTCGAATCTCGCCTGCTACTAAGCTACATGTCCCGGTTTGCCCTCGTGTTTCATTTTATCTATCCAGGTGGAGATAGATATCACCTTGAATTATTATATAAATCGATACGCGTCTCTAGTGGAGATTTAAGGGTAATCCCTTCTCCCCTCTGAGTGCAGCCTTAGGCTACAACCCTTATTAAGTCTTGCCGTCGAGTTGACACTCCGGCCTGACTAGGCTAGTGTTTTCTGTCTCTTCCCTTGGGCGGCAGATAGCAGGCTTTAGGTTTTGGTCAGAACCTCAGAGTATAGTCTCTTGCAGGTGGCCGGCAGGCAGGGTGAATAGTCATTCCCCTGCCGGCCTGAGCCACCGGCATTGGAGGCTAGACCTCCCTAGGCCGCACTTGAAGTGGTTGTATGATGCCGCCACCTTCTCCCTGCGGTCTAGAAGACTAGTCCTGTACTTGCAGACCCTAGGCTGAAGAATAGACATTCTTCTGCCACCTAGGATGGCGCTGGCACTGAAACCCTGTTTCTCCTATGTTGAGAGGCGGCAGCAAGACTGCCGCCGGCCCCTTAACTATATTGGCTGACCCTTGGTTGAAGAATAGATTTTCTTCTCTCACTTAGGACGGTGCCGATATTGAAACAGTTTCTTTGGGGTGTGGTAGGACTGGCAACCTTGCCGCCTCCTCTCACACTTCATACAGGACCCTTTTCCCTAACCCCGCTGTCCTTTAGCGATGGCCTAGCCATCGCAACCCTTTGGTCATCGTCCTACATTCTCATGGCTTGCCGGCGAGTTGTGGGGCCGGCTGGGGCTCCTACATAACAGCTACTTATTCGCTCAGCCTTCCCTTATAGACGCAAGGCTCCGGGAAAAGGCTGGGCTGCCGGTGGGAGACCCCTATTCTGTAGAGTGTTCTTCAGTCCTCTCTTGGACTGCCATTCACATATCAGTGACCAGCAACTATTTGTGTTTGGATGGAAGCTTGAATGATACATTCTCCCCTTTCCATTTGAACCCTCATTCTGGAGGAAGGCAGTAAGATTAAGTGCTTACATCCTTATTTATTGTTAATGAACATTTAATAAGGTACCCTTCAATCCATGCTCTCTCTCTCCATCGGCTAGTGCCGCCGGGTACTAACCTAGCCGGCAGATGCCGGCCGGGTTGGTGCCGCCGGGCTTCTCGCCGGCTGGACCAGTGCCGCCGGTACTACCCCAACGCCGGCTGGATCGTGCCGCCAGGTGCTAGCCTAGCCGGCAGTATGCCGGCTAAAACTACAGTATATGATTATACAGTAGCCAGTATATTTGCAGTATAGATCATACTGCAGACAGAAAGCTATAGTATATATTATAGAGTAGTTAATTTCCAACATACCCTGTGTATCCTTGCACAGTCTATTGTTGAGACCAAGTATATATGGAAAGAAAAGATTTCTTTCAACATACTGACAGAAGATCAGTTACTATTTACCCACATTATTAAAACCTTTGGAAAGCTAGTGTTAAGTTACACTTATCTATACTTTTAAGTTAGAATCCTTCCATTGGGTTTTAATTATGGGGGAGGTTGCAGCAATTGGCTGGTCAGGAAACACAAGTATGTGTCTTTCCTAATTCTTTTCTAGCTTGTCTATCCTAAGCTATATGCAAAAATATTAATAATAATATTTTATATAGTTTATCAGGTGAGATGAACTACCGCATACTCATTTAATTTTCCTCTCTTTACAGGAGGACCATCCCAAGTGCCTTCGAGTCTTTTGCAACATGAGGAGCAAGCACTTCTGTGGCCATGAAGAGTGCAGGGCTCATTCTCCCTGCTCCATCTCCAAGGGACCTCTGAAGTATTGGGATCCCCCAGGACTGCAATGTTTGCAAGGCCTTGGTTACCGAGGCTTTTGATGACCCCAAGACAGCGGAGTCAAGGGATGCAGCACGAAGTAAGCTGCGCAGATGGGTTCGTGGCTTTCAAAAGAACGCCACGGGACCTTACCTTCCGAGTGAACGGATGCGAGCCTTGCTGTTCCCTAAGGCGGGTGTGGAAGCTGTCATACCCCAGCTTCGACCTGAGATCTCTTGCGTTCAGATTACCGTAGATACGGAAGTCTCGGACGCGATGAAGGACATCCACCTAGATGAGAGGATGTCGGAGGTGTCTGAGAACACCGAGAAAGACGTTCTAGCGGAAGGTCTAGAAAAGGAGTCTACCTTGGCTCCTGAAGAAGATGAGGATGACATTGAATCGGAGTCCGTTTCATCGGTTCCGGTCCTGGAACCATTACCCTCTACGTCTTCTGCTCCTCCATCAGATGACATGAATAAGACATTGGCCAGTCTTATGGCAATGATGGAGAATCTTCGTAAGCAAAAGGAAAGGGCCGCTGAACTGAAGAGAAGGATGGACCATCTCGCCGCGTCCTGTGGGTCTCAGAGGAGACTCAACGTGAAAGATCTTCCACCTTGCTCTGATGTGAATCCTTGGAGGCATGCAGAATACATGCCTATTACCGATGGGAAGATATTCATATCAGAAAAGCTGGGGGCTGTCCTTATAGAGGAAGTCGATTTCTGGCCCAGCTTTCAGTCTTACCCAGACTGCTTCGTCCGCTTGAAGACAAAACCAACATCCAAGGAGGAGACAGAACCAAAGGAGGTCATAGTTCTTGATCATGAGAAAGCTCAGGCTCTTTTGTCAAGTAGCCTGAAAGAGAAGGGCTTCACTAACTCGAAGGTGTCAGCCCTTAGCAAGAAACACCCCACCTTTCTTGCTTCGGCCAACCTAGCCTTCCCCTTTACTGCAAAAGGTTTTAAGGCAGTTATGAAGGCAATAGAGGCAGGCAAACCTTGCCCTACACTCGAGGAGTGTAGACCCTTATTCCTAGCCCTGCCTACGGAGGATAAGGACTGGAAGGAAATCCACCTTACCTTCTCAGTTGGGAAGTTGGAGGCAGATATTGCTGGACGCCAGTTCAGCGAAAACCTCCCTAAGCTGTATCACTTTCTCTTGCGTAGGGAGCAAGAGACAAAGTAAAGACTTGCCGCATCCCTGTCCCTCCAGATTTGCTTGGAGGCAACGTCAAGCAATAGCAGAACCCCAGACATGAACATGGTCATGGCCAAATCACATATCGTTACTCTGGTCAAGGACCTTTATGAATTCGTGAGAGCCAGACGTGCATGTAGGGAATTCGTGTTTGCTTCGGCTGCAGTAAAACACGAACCCAGGAAGCTGATAGCTTCCAGTATCTGGGGAAAGGACCTCTTCCCGAGCGAAGTGGTCAAGGAAGTGGTAGACAAGGCCGCCAGGGAGAATAGAAATCTTCTCCAGAAGTGGGGCATGTCGGCAAAGAGGAAGTCTTCCCCAGATGAGGGTTCCCAGCCTAAGAGGAGGACGAAAAGACCCAGGTTGCCCTCTCCCCCTATCAGACAACAGCAGCAACAACTTCCCGCAGTTCCCATGACCGCGGTGCCCCAGATGGTGGCTCAAACTCAACCAACTTACCAGATGGTGCCTCAGCAGCTGGTTGCCCTGTCACCAGCATTTAATCCTGCATATGAGAGGCAGACCACTACCTTTCGTCCTAAAGGTAGAGGGTCGAAAAGGGGCTCCTCTAGATACCCCCCAAGAGGAAGAGGGGTTAAGGGAGGAAGCGGTCAAGGAGGCAAGTCCTCCGGACAGTCGAAGCAATGAGATGCTTGCGGTAAGAGGAAGACTCCAACAATTTCAGGATCGCTGAAACTTCGATCCTTGGGCCCACAGCCTAATCAAGAACGGACTAGGATGGAGCTGGAGGACAGCTCCACCATCATTTCCTCAATTCTTCCAACACTCCATCCCCGTCCTGGAAGAATACTCCCGAGAACTTCTGAGCAAACGGGTGATAAGGAGGGCAAAGTCCGTCAAATTCCAAGAAAGGCTGTTTTGCATTCCCAAGAAGGACTCAGACAAACTCAGAGTCATTCTGGACTTGTCGCCACTCAACAAGTTCATAGAAAACAACAAGTTCAGGATGTTAACCCTTCAACACATAAGGACCCTGCTGCCAAAAAGGGGCGTACACAGTCTCGATAGACCTAGCAGATGCCTACTGGCATATTCCAATCAACTGCCCCCTCTCCTCCTACCTAGGATTCAGGCTACAAAAGAAGAAATACATCTTCAGAGCCATGCCCTTCGGACTAAATATAGCCCCAAGGATCTTTACAAAGCTTGCAGACGCAGTCGTTCAACAAATACGCCTAGAAGGTGTCCAGGTAGTAGCCTACCTGGATGACTGGCTGGTGTGGGCAGCATCCAGGACGGAGTGCATGCAAGCATCCAAGAAAGTGATCCAATTCCTGGAACATCTGAGATTCAAGATCAACGTCAAGAAGTCTCGATTATCTGTCAAGAGACTACTGAAATCCGACATGATATCAAGACGCCAACAGGAGAGAGTACTGGGTTCTCTTCAGTTTGCACCAGTGACAGACCCAGTGCTAAGAGCACAGCTAAAAGATGCATCAGGAGTCTGGAGAAGATACGCATCAAACGCTCGAAGAGATCTAAGAAGACCAATACCGACTCGACTACGATCACTTCTCAAGCCATGGTCGAAGGCCAAGAACCTAGAGGTACGTACCCTTACAACCAACTCTACCTTCAGTCATCATCCATACGGACGCATCAAAGGAAGGATGGGGAGGTCACTCCCATCAACGGAAAGTCCAAGGGACTTGGTCTTCTCTATTCAAAACCTTCCACATCAACATTTTGGAGGCCATGGCAGTCTTTCTGACGTTAAAGAAATTGTCCCCTCGCAATTCAGTCCATATAAGACTGATCCTGGACAGCGAGGTGATAGCGAGATGTTTGAATCGTCAAGGCTCGAGATCACCCCAAATCAACCAAGTGATGTTGGCCATCTTCCGCCTGGCAGAAGAGAAGAGATGGCATTTATCAGCAGTTCACCTTCAAGGATTCCGCAATGTGACGGAGGACGCTCTATCCAGGCTCACGCCGATAAGAGTCAGAATGGTCCCTAGACGCAGGCTCATTCTCCTTCATCTTACGTCAAGTCCCAGAACTGCAGATCGACCTCTTCGCGATGAGCGACGACAAGAAACTACCTTGTTATGTGGCCCCATACGAGGACCCTCTAGCAGAAGTGATGGATGCCATATCCCTCGACTGGAACAGATGGAACTGGATTTACCTGTTCCCTCCAACCAATCTCTTAATGAAGGTCCTCAACAAGCCGAGATCCTTTCGGGGAACGGCAGCTCGAGTGGCTCCCAAGTGGCCAAAGAGAAATTGGTTCCCTCTAGTACTGGAACTAAAGCTGAGGCTGGTCCCTCTACCGGACCCAGTACTGTCTTAACAAGTACAGAAGTTGATTGTCTTTGCTTCATCACAGAGAACCCAAAACCTTCATCTCATGATTTTCTCTCCTTATCAGTAAAGAAAAGGTTTGGGATTTTGAGAGACAGTATAGACTTCCTAGAAGAATATAAGTCTAAGTCAACCAGAAGACAATATGAGTCATCTTGGAAAACGTGGGTTGCTTTTGTCAAGGCAAAAGGACCAAAAGAAATCTCATCGGACTTCTGTTTGTCCTTCTTTATCCACCTTCATAAGCAAGGTTTAGCAGCCAATACGATAACCATGTGTAAATCAGCCTTGACTAGACCTCTGCTATACGCCTTCCAAGTAGATTTGTCAAACGAAATCTTTAACAAGATCCCTTGCGCTACACTCAGGCCTGCAGCCCCTCCGAAGCCTATTTTGTGGTCCTTGGACAAGGTCCTATACTTTGCATCAACAGTGAACAATGAGGATTGCTCTCCGAAAGGCTTAACCCAATAAGTTATTTTTTTGTTTGCTCTAGCCTCGGGGGCCAGAGCTAGTGAAATAGTGGCCCTATCCAGAGATGAGGGCCATATTCAGTTCACAGAAGTGGGAGAACTGAATCTTTTTCCTGACCCAACATTTCTCGCTAAGAACGAGGTACCCACCAAAAGGTGGGGTCCCTGGAGAATCTGCCCTCTAAAGGAAGATGTCTCGCTGTGCCCAGTGGAGTGTCTAAAGGTCTATCTGGAAGAACTTCAGACTTCAGGGGAGGACAGCTCTTTAAAGGAGAAACCTCAGGGTCAAACCTATCCCTAAAACAACTAAGGGCGAAGATCACCAATTTTATTCCCGGAGCGAATCCTGACAGTACAGCCGCAGGTCATGATCCAAGAAAAATCGCTTCGTCACTGAATTTCTTTCAGTACATGGACTTTGAGCGTCTTCGCTCGTACACTGGATGGAAGTCATCCAGAGTGTTCTTCAATCATTATGCGAAGCAAGTGCAAGAACTCAAGCGGTTCGTGGTGGCGGCAGGTAGTGTACTAAAACCTGTCGTCTAGTGCTACGATGAACAGTGAATTGATTGGGACTGTCAATATAATGGTGAAGATATTGCCACCTCACAGTGCAATACTTTGAAATAAGCGTCACCATGGTGACGCCAAGGACTGTTCTAGTTATTTGAGGTGAAGAAACAGAGATAACACTTGTGCCGTGTGTTCTTACACAGTGTGAAGAGACAATCAATATCACAGAAATGCATATTAGAAAATTTAACAAATTTTCAGATTACAGTGGCTCTAATATATTTTTCCCTTTCAGGTGAAACAAACATTTTCTGGACTTTGATTGTAGAAAATGTTTCTTATTGCTTTTATTAATATCATGTTAACATTATGTTATATAAGTTGATTCTGCTGGTTATCTATTACCAATAAATACTTGATGTGTATTTGCGTCTATTTTGCCCCAAAATTGATTTTCAATAAAAATATATCAGAGTTTTATTTTACCTTAATAAACTGCATATATTTATACAAACAAGATATATAGCTAATACCTTTGTTCTTATACGAGTACAAACTTTATCTGGTAATGCTTGCCTCAATCAGACATACATACAGCGAGACCTGTATGTACTTGATGCTGTGTTTGTTCATATGTTATATGCAAACCTTGAGACTCCTTTCCTATGTCTAGAATGACTCTTCCCTGCAGGGGGCAGGAAGCACTAACATGGATTATGATTAGCAGTAATGACGTATAACGGTAACGTCATATGTCTCTATGGTCTGGATGACCAAGGAATAACTGTCCCGAGGTTAAGGCACTTTTGGAAAATCCAGATACAATACTTTCTAAATAATTCTCTGGTAACCTTCCATCAGGACAACATGGCCTGAGCCCAAAAAACTGATTTTGAGCGAAGCGAAAAATCTATTTTTGGGCGAGATATCCATGTCGTCCTGATGAACCCGCCCTCCTTTTCGATAGAAAAGGTCTTGGCAGGATCCCTCCCGAAACTACTATATGTGTAGTAGTAAGGGAGGAAGGGTAACCTTGATATCGGCTCCCCTTCTAATTTTGCCACTTTCCCCCTCGAAGCGAAAATGCTATTCGGGGTAAAGATTGCTATGTGTTGTATCAAGATATACGTCCCCTGATTTATGCGATATCCTTAGGAGAAATTTTAAGGATATTCGTGCCAGGAGTTAGAATTCTGGAGACCTAAAGGTAAATTCTCTGGGAATATCACTGTAGTCAAATATCCTTTAGGAAGCTACTTATAGGAACCTTCCATCAGGATGACATGGCTATCTCACTCAAAAATAGATTTTTCGATTCGCTCAAAATCCGTTATATGACAATCAATCCTTGTTAACAACAGTCTTACAACTACACATAAATCTTCATAAAACTAAATTTGAGATTTGGATTCATATCCCTTATTTGTTAAATAATAAATAATTATCTTCATCTTATCTTTATGTGAATTTACCTGATAGCTGGATCCCACTCTCCGGGGGGTAGAACTGTCACGGCATCCAAAAACTCATCTATACCAGCTAAGAGATGACTTCTGTTCTTAGCTTTGTAAGCAACATCATGGAAAACTTCATCACTCAGGAGAGTTGCCATAGCTCGTCCAATTTCATGATACCTTGGAAGTCCACCCTACAAGTGATGAAAATAAAATGCAGTACTGTTTATTTGTAGAATGGGTATAAAATTTCAAAAGTTAATATTGTAAACCTTAACTTTTTTTGCTTATGCTATATTGTACTGTTTGGTATGGTGCAATGATATACAGAATACAAGAATAAAGTCTTCAATCTTTCACTAATAAAAACTATTAAATACTAGAGTTTGCTAAAGTATATTCCAGAATGTCAACATCAGAAAAGGCAGTACAGTACGTAGAAACGTTTTAAAGGAATTCTCCCTGCCCTGTAGCCTTAAAATATTCTTTATACTGCAGTGCTGTACATATATGATAATGTGTATAGTACAATGTACTCCAGTTTTATACTTGTGAACTAGGCTAGGCTTGCCTAACCTTTCGTGTACTGTATACAGCAGTGCACTTATACGTATAGCACAAACTGTGTAGAGAATAACTGTCTTCATAATACTGTGGAAAAGTGCTATAAGAATGTGGGAAAGATTTGTAACAGTATGGGGAGGATTCATATAAGCTTAAAATGTCCATAAATAGAAAAAAATTGGTTTCTCCCAAGCTTTGTAATCAAGCATCGTAAAGGAAAAGACTAAAATTATCGTGCAACGGCACAGGGATGAAACACCTCTAAACTTCAATACACCATTAAAATTGACAATAAATATAAGAAAAGTATGTTTACTAAAAACTATATTCTTTATGGTAATATGACCATAATTCAAGTAATAATGCTCTTTTCGCAAGAGAAAAAAATGATTCGGTAGTTTCCTTAATTACCTGACTTGAAAAGAATAGACAGTAGTCTCGAAGAGCTTATGAATGTAAACAATAGAAGACGCATATTCACAGAGTGTTTATTTCATAATATAATACTAATATGTGAATATTACAATCATTATTAATGGTTTCAGCAACGCAAAACAGCAGTCTTATTATAATTCTATACTTTTTTGCCGCAGTATATGGACATATAATATGGTTAACGGCGTAGCCTGGCCGAGCAATACATACGTTAATTAGAGTTCAGACATGAATTTTTTCATTTACATACATGTAAGGATCTGATTACAGCAGCTTAGCAAGTAATAATAATAATAATAATAATAATAATAAAAGCTTAAATTTATGAAAAATTAAAAAATCTAAAAACTAATGATAAAAAATATAGCATAAATTTCCGTATCTACTTCATGGCTTTTCAGCATAGTGGCTTGGAGGGAAGCACCCACAATAGCCGAGGGATTGCTGGTTTACCAAAATGGTAGTCTTAATGCCTCAGATTGCCAATCTTAAAATTCTACTATACCAAGCTTTGAACAGTTTCATAACTATTCCAAGATTAAAGGAAGTGTCGATATCCATTGTCAAATCACCGATGGTGGACCTCTAGTTTTCATAAAACTGAATTGGTTTTCTATCTCGGAATCCGGTGGCCCTATAGAGCAGAATGGATCACAAAAATTCGAAGGTTACACAATAGAGGGACCTGTAAGAATTTGAAAGAGCAAGAATTGTGTAGAGGCAATCTATACAAAACCACTCGGTAAAACTTAAAGAGTTAGCCTATAGTTCAAAATAGGACAGGATTAGCTAGAATTACTGCCCAAAGTATCATAAATTTTCTAAGATTCACAAACAAAGCAAAAGTAGTACAGTAATAAGCTTAAGCTTATGAAACTTACTACTGTCAGCCCGAAAAAGCTCATAAATAGCTTGAGAAGTATTGTCAACATCACCATTTAAGTAAATAGCCTAGTCTTCTATGGATTTTTCCTGAACTGCACATTAATTTCTTGTTACACTTGGAACTAACCAGTCAACTACCAGCTTAAAAATTTCTCAATAAGAGGAACTGTTAGTGAATCACATTCCTTATAAAAATTAATCCAATCACAATCCTGCCTTCACCATGCCTTCATTAATTCATCAGAAAACTCTCACAAACATTTATAGTAATTCCAAAATAAATGTCCGATTCATATGTAACAAATAACGTAAAATCATAAAAGCAACAATCTGGATCACAGGTAGAACAATGAACTGACGTACACAAACACAACCAAAGAACTGAAAAAGACAAAGAAAGTATGGCATAATCATACCTAGATAATTGCCATTAACCACTAGATTAACTCAATATTTCAATATAGGGATAAGTATATTAATAGGAAAGAAAATGGGAAATTCCTAATTCTAGGGTAGAAATTGGCATTTAGCCAGCTTCAAGAGATAAGCACTGAATATCAGATGAATACAGGAATATAAATAATAAATTCTACTATTAAAATTCCATTTATAACGATATATCCATCTTTCCATTACTAAGCTGCTTGCTTTGCAACAGATTTTCCTAATTTGTATTACATGCTGACAAGCTTCTGCCATGCATGAAAACAGAACTTTCTGCATATCAACAGCATGAACTCTTGGAATTATCAAGAAACTGACAGCTGTGGGATCCCCTTTTCCTGCATAAATGCGATGACTTTGTATATGTATTCTTAATGTTGAGTCTGTTGATATCCCTAATGGATGAAAGTACCAACTCCAATAATGTATTTTCATTTTCATTTCCATGGCTATAATAATGTTGATAAGTTCATTTCACAGCATAACGCATCATGTGTATGACAGACAAAGTATCAACTTTGTCAGGCACACACTACGCTATCAGGCAGAATGCATTATGCCCTTACCAGTAGGGAGAGTCACAATGTGTTCTGCCTTCAAATATTGAAGAAAGACTGTGAAGTTAGTGCACTCTGCCTTTTAGAATATTGGTACCAAGACAAGATAGGTGTAAACCACTGTAATAAGCATTTTTGTCTCATTCTACTGATTCCATAGATGTCAAATTTGCAGAAATTGCATTTTTGGAGTTAATGCCTTCTGCCTTTTCACGGCAGATTGTCATCAAAATCACCATATAAATAACTAGCCTAGTCTTCTCTGGATTTTTTCTGAACTACACATTAATTTCCTGTTACATTTGGAACTAACCAGTCAGCCACCAGCTTAAAAATTTCTTAATAAAAGGAACTGTTAGGGAATTACATTCCTTATAAAAATTAATCAAATCACAATCCTGTCCTCACCATGCCTTCATTAATTCATCTGAAAACTCTCACAGGCATTCATAATAATTCCAGAAGATATCCCCTGTTCATATGTAACAAATAACGTAAAATCATAAAAACGACAATCTGGATCACAGTTAGAACAATGAACTGATGTACAAAAACACAACTAGAGAACTAAAAAAACGAAGGAACTATGGCATAATCATACCATAATTACCATCAACCACTTAATTAACTAAATATTTCAATATAGGGATAAGTATATTAATTGGAGAGAAAATGGGAAATTCCTAATTCTATGGTAGAAATCAGCATTTAGCCAGCTTCAAGAGAGAAGCACTGAATATCAGGTGAATACAGGAATGTAAATAAATTCTACTATTAAAATTCCATTTATAATGATAAATCTATCTTTCCATAACTAAGGTAATTTGCAACAGATTTTCCTAATTTGTACTACATGCTGACAAGCTTCTGCCATGCATGAAGAGATTAAAATCTATAGTATATAAAAACAGTGCAACAAAGTGTATGTACAAAACAGCTAAATAGTGGAATTGGTAACTATAAAAGTAACCACTAAAATTTATTGGTGGTACAATTTGTGTATAGTATTACTGCTACCAGCCCCCAGCTGTGGCAATAATCCCTTTTCATATTTCACCCTGATTCCTATACATGGAGTAAAAGTCACTATTATGGAAAGCTATAAAAATATTCTGCCTACTTTAGACCAAAAATTACAGCCTAAAAAAACAAATTGTCTAGATTTGGACCTCATTTTCATACAGGAGGCTAAATAATAGTTACCATGCAATCCCTGCACTACGAAACTGAGTACTCATGAAATGTTTACTTACAGTGGGGCCCATGATGATATACAAGAACCTTGTTGGAACAGGAACCTCCGTTAGGTTTCCAAGGTTTGCAGCCTGAGTGAGACGGACAAAAACGGTGGCCGGTTTCTCCAAGAAAGGTACTTCTCCAACCAGGATGTTTGAAGCTTCAGCACCGGGGGGAATTTTCCTCATAAAGTGAGTGTTTCCCTGTAAAAATAGTGCATTATCAAAATGAATTAAAGTTTATGAATTACATATTATATACAGTACAGTAATACTACAAGGACAGTGGCCTGCTAGTATACTTCTGAGGACTTTTGAAATAATTTACGAGTTTTGTGCTTTATAGCTCTGCATGAGATATATTTCAATAAAGCATAAGCACAACATTCAAGTTCTATTAATACCACTTGCTTTATCAGTGGAATAAACATATGGCTATTATAATGACTTCAGACAGAATAAAATTTTACCTTGTGTTCATTTCCACTCCCTTCCAAATTACTTCCACTCTGATTTCGGGTAATGGATCCAGTAGATGGAGACTGTTCCATGGCTCCTTCAGGGTGAGAGATGACACTGGCGCTGTTATTTCCACCTGAAAAGGATAAGGCTTTGAAGAAGCCTGAGCCCAAGCCTGGGTAATAATAACCAGACAAGGGGAGAGAAAAAACAAAAAAACAAAAATTAACAAACCAAATCAACAGCACCAAAAGGACAGACACCTAAATAAAGATAGTTTATTTTGTTGCCGTGTTAAAATCTACACAAATGGGATATTTAATGAAAGGTGAAAGTAGATAAAAACACATGTTTAAAATGCCACTGTGCAACATCCCCATCAAAAGTTTTTGAGGGATGTAATGTTAGCATACAATCAAGATTCCAACTTAAGGGAAAGATGCCCATTTATATATGGCTTTCACAAGCTAGGGTAAAAATAACTAAGTAAAAGTTGCCAGGTTTTATAGCATACAGTACTAGGACACAATGTGACAACTTCAAAACACTAAAAAGCTTGCAAATTAATATTTAAAGAAATTCTTAAGTCTAAAGACATGCAAACAATTAAATCTTAATATTTCAAGTAAA
Organism: Palaemon carinicauda; assembly: GCF_036898095.1. Classification (NCBI taxonomy): domain Eukaryota; kingdom Metazoa; phylum Arthropoda; class Malacostraca; order Decapoda; family Palaemonidae; genus Palaemon; species Palaemon carinicauda. The sequence goes on from NC_090725.1 coordinate 141,161,657, forward strand.
ATATCTTCATCACTTGAAACACTCCAAAGCTACGTGTATGTAAAGCAACTCTAATACTGTACATTCCAATACTTTTTTAACTATACATATCTTACAGTATACTTATATTATCAACATGATGTCAAATAATACTCAAATTTATTGCAGAACAAGTATATATACAAACGGTATATAAATATATACAGTATACAGCAGATACTCTAGGTATATATGATAAAATTACCACAAGATTATTCTACACATTATCAATGCATAAAATATACAGGGTGTGCCTGAGGAGAAAAATAATAAAGGCAATTGTCATGCAATGCACACAAGGTAAAAGCAGTTTATTTCTAGGCCTTTTGAGATATTAGTTTCACGCATATTTTCCATTTTCTGGTTTACAGAAAACGGAAATTTTCAGCATATTTCTGCCAAAAGTTAAAATGAGAAGCACATCTTTATGTACTTTTCATAAAATTATTGGGGAGATTCAGTGCTGTGAATATTCCTGGTCCTAAACATTGCAAATAAAGGAAAAAAGCTTTAGTGCAACGCAGTCATTCATGCAGAATTATCAATTAGCTACTACAACTTTGGGAACATCCTTATTAAGTTTTAACCATGGCATTTATGAATGGACTAATAGTCATTTTCAATAAACATACAAATCATATCATGTTTGGTCGATATAAGCTTAAAATAAAAATAACACGATGTATGTATTTTTTATAAACAGGCCAGGAAACTTGTTTCTTTTAAGTTTAAGGCGAAAATATTTTGAACTATGACCAGCTTTCATCAACTGCAGATCGACTTATATTTCAATCCTAGAAAAGATATTTAATAATGATGACTAAATCATCATAGATCTCCCGGATAATTTCAGAAAAGGGTTTGGGTCGTTACCCTCGGTAGTTCCACCACCACCACCAACACCACCACCGCCAGCCCCCGGCACGTTCAAGAAGCGTCCAAATTTGGGTGGTTCACCAAGAGTTGTGGGCGTGGGGGTGGGCGTAGAAGCCCCGCCCTCCTCCACTGTCAGAGAAAATGGATGGTCAGAAGAAAAGAAAATGGAGAATTGATAGTTATACAGAACAGAAAAAAGGAAGTACTGTAAATAATCAGAAAAGATTTTATGAGGATGTGTTTTATACTGTGCACTGATAAAATGATGTATGAAAACTGAATATGTTACGATGTTAATTTCATGGTTATCAGAAAGGTGACTGTGAATCTGGAAGCACTGAATAAAACACAGAAGCAACAACTATATCTAACACTTGGAGCATAGACTGTGCTAAACCAAATTTGAATCTTGGATTTTCACAAAATGGGAATCAGCTTTATTGCTCCAATAGTATCCTAAAAACTGTCAACAAGTCACTATTTTAGCTTTAAAGTATAACTATTCCACGTTTCCATATTCTAAAGTAACCATTCTTATCAGATGACAAGATAAATAATGTGCCTACAATTAATGTGTATTGTATTTTCCAAAACTGGTACCAAAGAAAATACACTACAAGTGAAATATGGAGACTATCAAAGAAAATAACATAAAAGATAAAAAAGGTCTCTCAAACATAGTGCGATGAAACCCTGCAAAGGACAGGTACGAAAGGGGACTGGATCAACAGAGTATTGTACACAATCAACAAGAAATAATAAATTGGTAAAAATATGTAAAAACAAAGTGATAAGGAGAGAGGGAAATTACATCTTGTAACTGAAACATACAAATAAAAAGCAGTGTGATCCACTATACAAGTCCTGTTGTATGGAGCTGAAAGAGTAATCTATAAATAAATTATAAAAAGTTCTCTATTACTAAAATGAACTAAAAAACTTGTGTTGGCATCACAATTGTGTATATAAATGTGAGTTGGTTGATTTTTATTCACAAAACACAGAAACAGGCATAGCACAATATCTAAGGAATATGAAATTACTGTACAAGTAAAACTCATTTACATAATTTCTAACTGTTATTAACATTTTCAAATTTTTCAAGAATCCTTAAAAAACTTACTTGTTCACAAATTATCTTAAAATTAAAGAAAGCAATACTTCTCATGTTTAAAAAAAATGAATAAAAACTAAGATTTGCATAATGATACTGCAAATAAAAATATATAGTGCATATAAATTACTGATGCAACTTAATACGTCCAGAGCATATCAAAATTGGACAAAACTTTGCAATATCACAAGAGAAAAGACTCCTGAGCATGTCAACACTGAAGGACATAATAGCCACAACAACAATCAATGCAACATTGATAGAGTAAAAGATGAAAAGTCAGAAAATTCAGGGCAGATAATAATTACAGTACATTAAAAAATGAAACAGTTTTTTAAGACAAAAAAATTCAAGGAAGAATAAAGTAAACAAAATAAATCTAGCAGTACCACACTCTACCACCTGATGAAGAGAGAGAGAGAGAGAGAGAGAGAGAGAGAGAGAGAGAGAGAGAGAGAGAGAGAGAGAGAGAGAGAGAGAGAGAGACTGACTTCAAACCCTACTAAATGACTTTAAAAGGAGAAGGAAAGCACAACCTCTTAATTACTCTCATTTCAACATCTTTTCAGAGATTGTTTATAAATGATACCTACATCTTTCCTATTAGCACAATATACATCTACTGTACTCCATACATGACAGAAAATACTATTAGAAATAGGCCTAAAACAATTTGAAAATACCTAACATGTCCTCACTACACAACCCTAATTTCTTAATTTTCTATTAGTAGTTTGGTACAATACAATACTGTACTTGCTAAAATCAACTTTCCTAAAGGGTAAACTAATCCATGTGTAAATTTTATTTCTGTATTCAGGTGACTTTCACTCAAGAAGCCAATAAGATATTTCTGGTTTCTACCAATGCTTCACTCTACATAAAACTTGCCTAGACAAGCTGAATGCCTTCTCCAAATAAGTCTTCCTGAACTATCAGTGGTTAAACTTGGCACTTCAAGATGAGTACCATAATTTGGTCCAACTGAAGGGTGAAGGAGATGTGCTGGTGAGGGTGTACTATTCGAGCGACCCCGCGCAACCTCAGGTGCTGAGGCATGGGGAACAGGCCCAGTGTAGGATCGCTTAATTCCACTTGATAATAGGTCCATAAAGCCTTGCATGCACAAGAATATAAACACATTTTATACTTTTTACAAATCTGCATACAAATGTTACATCCAAAAGTACATTCATGATAATATTGTACCGTAAAGTACAGCTCCAGTTATTTCTACATATGATTTTCAGTGCATATTTTAATGTTCTGAGGTATATTTCTATATGTTAAACACATGAATGCATCTTGGATGTTAATGGGAGAATATATCCCATTTCAGCTACTAGAAGAACAAAAAGGTTTAGATCTCCCTTCCTTGGAAGAATAACACTAAGTACTCCTAGAACAGCAAGCAAAAATGACATGCATTTAACTATGAAAAATAAACCTAAGTTTCTCATTATTTATGATTCTTTTTTTGTGTATTCACTCAACTTACAGGCCAAACTCACAAAGCTAAATTCAATTTTTAAATGTCATGGGTCACTTTGATGATGTGGGATAAACGGTACCATGTATGACTATTCTTTAATAATGACACCAATTATCCCTTAACTAACGCAGACAAAGCAAAGAGCATCTGCCTGAATTCAATTTATTAGTCTAGTTTATTAAATTAAAAAAAACATGTTCTACATAAATAGCAGTGTGTGCAGTTGCATGATATGCATATTTTATCTTTTATTTTTATTACATGAGTGCTCTTTTCAATTTCTCGTCATATGTATGTGTATGAGTAAAAAATTAAAAATTAGGTATTTCAATTTCTCGTCATATGTATGTGTATGAGTAAAAAATTAAAAATTAGGTAGTTATTCTACCCTTTTGAACTTGAATTCACAATACTGTACAGGTATACCTCAACTTACATCGTTTCGAGTTAAGTCAGTTTTGAATTTACGTTGGTTGTCAAAAATAATACATGGAAAAATCAAAATCCAGTTTTGAGTCATTTTGTTTGACTTTCCGTCTGTCCGCCACAAGTATCGAAATCATAATATCACTGCAATAGCATTAAAAGCACAGAAAATATGTTACTTTACTATAAATTAGAATTAAAGTATAGTATATAAAATCATTTTTAAAATACTTATATTCAACGTAAAAGTTCACATAATTAACATAAATCCTAGCGAACAAACTATGAAAACAGCTGTGACTTTTTATATTAATTGGCGGTCTTTATGATCTTAACAGTGACGTTTTCTATGATAGTTTAACTATCTACCATTTGAAGCATAACAGAACATAAAATCATATTGTATAATAAATAAGAATAAAAGTACAGTATATAAAATCACATGAAAATACATTTTTGTATACTATTTTCTTAATTTCAAATGCAACTTAACAATGAACAATTACTTTTTTATTCACGATTGTGATCAGCTAATCTCAAGACTATCGCAAATAACAAAGAATAATTTTCTAACTCATTCATAGTAAACTGTTTATGCAAATTACATCAGCACCAATACATTATATCATAATTTTCATACATTTCGTTTATAACTATTATTATCAATTATCATATGAATACGTTCTCTTTCTCTCTCTCTCTCTCTCTCTCAGGTACACACACATAGAACAGATTTAATATAAATCTTTGTATCCTTAGTAAGCGTCAGGTAAATACTACACATAATATAAACTTATACTTTGCTTAAATCTATGTTCGATCGTAGACTGGGATTAAAACATCGTTCAATTTCGTCAGCTGATCTGTAGCTTTAGCCTACAGCATAATGTATATGTACTGAAAGATGTCTATAATAATCCTGGTTTTCAATGTTATCTGAATTTTGTTTCATAATTTTTATACTTTTCTATTATAAATTCAAGGTGTATTTCAACAACAGCAATTACTGATTTTTTATTTTGGGTTTGTCAGCTGTTTTCAAGGTCACGATGGTATTACGATTATGCTCACATATAGTTAAAAGAGTATTGTTGATATGATTTAGCTATCACGTAATCCTTGGGGAAAAAAAGAAAAAAAAAAAAAAAAAGAAGCACAGTTCAACGAACTTTCGACCAGTTTATTAAAATGCGCATCGATTATGCCATCGAATAACAAAAAAAAGGGCGAATCAGCTGTTGGCACTGACGAATAAAGATCCACAGCTATCTACTAGGCTACGCAATGTAAACAAAGATATTGAATGTAAATATTAATAAATATAACAACTAACTTTGTTTTATACTATCGCACAATAATTATAACTTAATTTATTTAACCTCACAAAATCTTTCTATTTCATACTATCTTAGAGGAAACCACATTCACAAATAAAGAGCCACGATGTACTGTAAACATGCTAAATTATAAACATCTACATTTGCAAGTATGGATTTACATTTATTCGTAAAATTAAATAACTTTTTTTTGGTACTAAATCAAAAACTAAAATTAATTTGTTTGTAAGCTTAAATAGATTCTTATTGACTATATATTATTCAAATTGAATTAAAAAATAAAATACAGAACTGGGAATGGTTATTTGTGGTTCAGCCTTGTGACAAGTGAATTCAGAGACAAGTAAATTCGACTAACGTCGTTTTTCAACTTAAGTCGCCTCTCCTGAAACCAATTACCAACATAAGGTGAGGTTGACCTTTTGGATACATGAATACTGTATGAACATTTGAGTTCCTGACCAAAAAAATAATCTTGGCTAACTACCTGTATAGCATAAAAAAAGATTGTGCATGTCCAGTACAATTCTCAATCAAGTATAAAATACAATTAATTTGGAATCTAGGGGAAGCATTTTGTGTAGCACAGCTTTTGAAGCATCAGTTAATTAGTTGATTATTGCAATCATCATCTGCTAACGAACATCAAATGTCGTCATCAGTTATAAGACTGGTTAACGTAGCTAAATATCCCTTAGAAAGCTGCCTAAAGGAACCTTCCATCAGGATGACATGGCTGAGCCCAAAAAAGTATGTACCCCTGTATGTAAATAATTACTTAATACAATGGTATAATGTTTACACCTTGTGGTGTACTATTAGGTAAAAAAGAACAATTCAATCAATATTAGGTAAAAAAGAACAATTCAATTAATATTAAGGCTTTTACACCACACAATGTCCTCTAAAATGGAAAAGGAAAAGTATTTTTCACAATCTTCTTTTACAACATTACTTAGGTTGATAAAGATGGTACCAAAAATCATGAATTCAAGACCTACCAAGCCAAAAAATGCAATGCTCCATGAGCTCAGAGAAGGTTACACCTAAGAATGAATTTCCATAGTACTCTATACAGTACAGTACAGTTATCCCTTGCCATATTGCAGTTCAACTATTGCTCCCTCTGTACAATGTGAACTTATGAATATATTATATGTAAATCTATACCATGCCAAAAAATGCAACGCTCAATGATCTCAGAGAAGGTTACACCTAAGAATGAATTTCCATATTACTCTATACAATACAGCACAGTTATCCCTCGCCATATTGCAGTTCAACTATTGCTCCCTCTGTACAATGTGAACTTATAGATATATTATATGTAAATCTATATTGCAAACTCATCTGAGGGCAGATAAGTTTCATATTTTTGCTATTTTTTATTACAAATAGAAATTTTTGGCCCTAAAATTAATAAATCAAATCACAGTAATACCTTATCTACTCGTATAACACTTGCGTTTTCGCATACTGTATTGTGTGAGCACCAAATTTTTACCCAATAATGGGATTTTGACGAAGGAAAAATCTATTTCTGGGCGAGGAACCTGTGTCGCTCCGTGAAATTCTCCTTAAAGCACCATTTCTAAGGTATAAATACTGCTAAATATACCAGAGAAAAAAGTTGCATGGAATGCTAGGAATATATCAAGCTCGCTCACCCCTAAAAGGGTGTCGGTATTAAAACTGGGGCGAGTGATACCACTACCAGAGATCCCTTCCCTCCTCAAAATCCCCCGTTACTAAGTGTCGTTCTCTACAGCTACTGCTCCCCCCCCCCCCCCCACCACCACCACCACCACCACTATCTAACCTTCTCCCATCATTCCTTGTTAACACCTGTGAACGTTCGGACGTGTTTTTCGTAGCACTGTGTTATTTTGTGTTTTTGAAAATGTCAAATGTTTTGGAGATCCATGCTCCCAAATTGAGTATTATATTTGTCTGTTTGGGATTTCTAGGTAGCGACACACGTTCATTCAATAACCTTGTTGGGTTTTATCTCAGTCGCTTTGTTGACGCTCCCTTACGGGTGTGTATGCGGTCTTTTGGTGTCGCTTCCTCGGGATCTCTTTGTTTTGTAAGACTTTTTATTAGTTCCTTATACTAATTGTAGTCTTATTTTTGTGTTATGAATTTTATCAGGTATCTGTAGCATTACGAGTTTCTTTTTTGAGACCAAATTATAAACTAACCTCTCTTCCTACACCTCTATATCCCAACATCTACAGTACTGTAGTTCAAAAAGTTTAGAAAGCAACAGAGAATTAATGATAAAAGTATCATTAGCAACGGATATGTCTGTAAACAACAGAAGCTTGGAATGTAAGCATTACTCCTTAAAACAAAAGAAAATTTCCCCCTTTTTTTTTTTTTTTTTTAAATGTCTCTAGTAGTATAGCAATGAGACTAGCATCTAATAAAAAATAACTTGCTGCACATGTTGGCTAACTTCTTCCGTTAACATAAAACATCAGCCTCTAGATGTTACAATTTTTGTTTTTACTTATTTTAATATTTTTAAGATGTCTTCTCCATATTTGTTAACAATTGCTGCACTGTTGTGCATAAGAATTGTTTTGTGAGATAAATTTTTTTCATTTTGAGATTATAGTGCAAGATGCATAGTCTCTATGTCCCTCTATGGGTAGTATGGTTCAAGATTAATTACAGTTTAAAGCATAGAAGAAGCCTACTCTAAGCTCAAGGGTAATCCCGAAAAGGGTGGGTTACTTGCTTAATTTAAGAAATGATGATGATAATGCCACTCCAGTCTCTGACTTTGCTACAGCCCAACATGTTTTATATTCAGGGCTATATTTTGGGCATAGCCTGCCATGATTCAAACCCTAGCCTAAATCCCCAAGTGTCGGCTAGTGTTCTAGTGCTCCATTGAGTAAGGGTTTTAATGGTACACATCACCCCCCAGATTTGAGTTCCTCTTATACAGCCTCAAATTTCTGCTGCATACAGCTTGCATTTTTACATTTATAGCCATCTTTTGGACACTCTTCTAGACATCTAGAATTTGCAAGGCAGAAGACTGTGATGGTAACCTGGATACTCATCACTCCTCTTGCTAAAAAGTAACTTTAAGCAACAGCTTATCTCTTATTTGCCGAGATGGTAGCTTTGACATCACATCACCCCTCTTTCTTTATCGAAGTGGTGGCCCTTTAGATAATAGCCACCACTATGATCAAGAAAGAGAGAACAAAGATGATTACCTTAAAATTGAGAAAAGAACTTAATGATACTGTATTGTCATGCTTTTAACATATGTTGTATTAAGATATATACATTAGTCTCTAAGGCATTGTCTTGCTTGTTAGGTCAATGTCACTGTCCCTTGCTTCTGCCATTGATGAGTGGCCTTTAAACCTTTAGGATTTGTTTGAAATGCTAACTTCAAATAATGATTAATCTATTTACCAATGGTTTTTGGTTGCCAGTTACTTAATGTGGTCCGGATAATACATTTTAAATGTTTGGTATCCTTTGACCGTGCAAAGTAAGTTCATGAATCCCTTAATGTCTGTAGAAGTATGTCAACACTAGACCACATCTGGAACCAAGGGTGTACAAAGGCATCCTCACAGTTCCATATAGAGGAGATGAAGTTCATTTAGGCAGGATGTATCAGCCTATGTGGTGTTATGGTAAAGGTAGAGAACAGATATTTGAATCAATGGTGAGACAGTTTCTGAGGCACAATTATTCTACTATTTCAGTCATGCTGAAGATAAAGAGGTAGTCTAATTGATAAAGCAGTTCCTCACTGGGTTACCAGATTTGTTAGCAAGCCTATGCACTGTGGTACACAGGATTTGTTTTTGGGATGATCTTGTTACGCATCCTCTGTCTCACGTGGGGAACAAATAGTCTTAAGTAAGTAGGCTTCAAGGTATTTCTCTGGGAAGTATTTATCATGATTAGATTAAATTTTTTAGTGAAAACAAAAATTTCAGGTAAATAGGAGCCTAGTGCTTCCAAACAGTTGAGCACTACCTTCGTCACTATGGTATGTCTAGAATTTGAAAATGGTAGGATCACCCGTACATATTCAAGTTTGCATCTTCACCATAATGAAAGCACAAGTTCTCATCATTTTTGCAACTTCACCTACCATACTGAAAACACTGTTTTTCGTCAGATTAGCAAAGTTATAAAACATTAGGTGTAGTCACTACTTGACTGGATGAGCACCAGGGAATACTACAGTAAATACTCTTGACAAAATGATAGAGAGGTCTTTCATTACCTTGTTCTGGATCCCTTAGAATAGAAGGTATATATCCTGTTAGCCAAAGGAAAATATAGACCTTTACACATTCCCATCTTCTATCATGATCCAGCATGATCCGTAAAACTGGACCATCTGCTCTCAAAGTGCTCATGAAGGTTGTTGCACTAATCAATACGTTAAGATGAAAAATTTCAAAGGAGGTTTAAAGACATCTGCTTTACATCTATCTCCTAAGGATTTTTGATGATATTGTTGAATGCAGTTTCCACAAACCTCTACACTGTCCTCTATGGGTATAAAAGAATTTACCATTATTTTGTATCAAAGAAAATAATTTGTTTATTTTTAAGGGTGTCATTTGCTAGAACTAGCTAGGTTTACATTGTTAAAACTTTATTTCTATGACCCTCTCCTGATGTTTATATTGCTTCTTCTCCAAAGGCTATGATTTTAATGTTTATCGCCAAAATTCAATAAAAAAAATTTCCCCTTTTTTTACTTTCAATAGATGCCCCTATTAAAGTAATGAATCAATCTAGCGGTTAATGGTGAGTAGCACCCTGCGAGTTGCCCATTCGTTTCTTCATCATTGTTCCTTTTCTTGAGAGTTTTGGCCTCTAGGTCGTATAGTGGCTGCTTCTATGTCATTCCAATTCTTTTTAAACAATTAACATAAGTTAAGAGTGTCTTTTGCCTTTATTACTACCAAAGCTACAACCCCAGTAGGAAAAGCAGGGTTCTATAAGTCCAAGGGCTCCAATAAAGAAATAGCCCAGTGAGGAAATTAAATAAGAAACGGATAAAACAGTGGGCCTGAGTGTACCCTTAAGCAAGAGAACTCTAACCCAAGACAGTGGAAGACCATGGTATAGAGGATATGGAACTACCTAAGACTAGAGAATAATGGTTTGATTTTGGAGGGTCCTTCTCCAAGAAGAGCTGCTTATCAAAGCTAAAGTCTCTCTTTTACCTTACCAAATGGAAAGTAGCCAGTAAACAATTACAGTGCAGTTGTTAACCCTTTGAGTGAAAATTTTTTTTTGTTATTTCAATGTTGCCAGGTGTATGAAGAAAGAGGAGAATGTGTTATCAATAAGCTAGACTATTCGGTGTATGAGTAGGCAATAGAATAAAGATCCGTAACCAGAGAGGGATTCAATGTCGTACTACCTAGCCCAACCTACCACATGGAAAACACTATTGCAGGTAATGCCTTTAATTGACTACATGTGATGAGAACTTCAATTCAGCCTCTGACTAAAAGGTCACTTCATTTCTTGTTGAAGATTTGGGCACAGAAAGTCACCAAGTTTGAATCCAAATCTTAAAGATTTGAAGATTACAGTTTAGATATTAGGAGTAAACCTACATCTAAATTTTGCAGACTGGTTTCTTTGAAAAGAAATTTATAGACAGTTTAACAACATATCAGTTTGGTGTTCGGTGGACATTATATTGAAGAATCCTGACTTTCTTTAGATTATTGGCCTCTACGTACTACAGTAGCTGCTGGCTGTGGTTTTCTAAATTTTTTGAGCACGATTAAGATTTTGATTTCTTTGTCCATATTTTTAATATTGTTAGCAAACAATATGGAGTTATATACAGTAAACTATTTTGGGATTACTCCCATTAAAATATAACCCTTTTGAGTCTAGAATCTTAATCATGTTATACATCTTAAATTTTTTATCAACGTATCTCTTTCTTTCTCATCTTCAAATAATGTTACTATTGAAGGCCCAAATATGTATCTATATAAAAAAGAAATGGGGTCACATTAAAGGCTAGAGTATTTGGATACATGTACAGTATTATTACTGTATTAATTCACTGTACTTAATCCCAATATAGTACTAAGGAAATTCAATCTTAGGTGTAACCCTTATCTGGTGATCTTTATATAACTCATTAAATTATAATGCTTCATTTCAATTTACAAAGGACTTTTAAAAAAACTGAATTTTCTTGAATTATACGATAGAAACTGAAATATAGTACTGTACTCAAATAAATTTTTAGTAACAAAATATTCATCTACGATTAGTATTATCAATGTCGGCATTCATCAAATATCCCATGTATTATTCTGCTATTAACATTAATAACATTATAAAATAAGACACCTATAATATTGTTTTCAAGAAAGCTATTAATTCTTTAAGGAAGATGAAAAAGCTTTAATGCACAAATCATCACTCTATACCATGGTTCATGAAAATTTGTTTTCATGGATGTCTTCAACAATATTCTTTAAAATAAGATAAGCTCCATCCTCCTTAAACTAACCCCTATTTACATATAATTTTTTTTTTGTTCTTGCCAGTGAAAAGAAAGCAAACTAGTCAAAATTAATGAGCATTCTCTCATTTCTTTGAGCAGCATACTACTTCACATATACTGAATATATGCCATACTCTATCCTAATATCTATTGATCCTGGTATCTAATAATTTTCTATCTGCTGATTTATTTCATCACATTCATGGAATTTTTGTCACATATGATTATACTACATGAAACAGTAAGGCTAAAATATTCTCAAAGGATAATACAGTATTTAAAACTTATTTAAAATACTCTGTAAGATATTAAAGGTATTAGTGGACAGTAAGAAGACTGGTTAATGGAACAACTACCCATGTAAAATTGACAAGTTCTAATTTTACCATATTTGTAAATTTATGTCACATCTGTCCACTGATTACCCTTTTTGCTAACATCAGGGTTTAACAGCTTATACGGTATAAATGAATCATATATTTCCCTTATAATCAATCCCCAATCTAATGGGACTGATGAAGAGCTTAACTTTCTATCTAGTAATCAGAATATTCATTTAAAACCAAGTATTACTCCCCCAAATAAAGAATATTTCCTCTAACATAAGTCTTTCTTCAGTATAGCAGTGTTTTATTCTGATATTATCCATTATTAATTTCATAAACATTCCTCATCAACATAGACTATTAAAAAAATCTTCCACTTTCAATAAATTAAAAAGTCAATGAAAGAAAAAATTAAAAATCACTGTTGAAAACAAAAACTTTTTTGGATTCCAAGGATTCTAGTACATTAGTGTGTAAAAGAAATCCTGATATCAAAACGTGATTAACGAAGAGCAAATGGAGTTATTAAGAAAATTATGACCTTTAAAATAAAAAAGCCAGTTTTTTAACCCTTCAATCACTGCTTATTTAAATATATGAAAATAAATTGTACATATGCATAGTCATACATATACTGTAGGTAGCTAATTGCACAATTACATGTACGTGCACAGCATCTACATAACTTAATTTAAAATGACTTACATTTTCAGAATGTGCAAACTCCCAGTAAATTATGCCCGAGTCATTTTTTTTAAAACTTAGCATACAAAACTAACCAGCTGCTGAACAAACATTAAAATTGCAAAATACCATGCTATACATATACACCCCAATACAGTCATCATGCAGACTACATAAATGCACAGAAGTTTGCCAGTTGTATAAAAGGCAATATTTTCAACATCAGCCCAGTGTTCAGAAGTTGTAGGCATGGAAAATGGCAAAAAGTAACAAACAGTGTATTGATCAGAAAGACATTTTAGTGCAATTAAAAGCGCAAATACCTTTGATGAAAGTGAAATTCAACACTAAGTCAAAACAGTCAAGAGTACATACTTCTGCATTGTTTAAAAAAGTTATGAGTAATGTGTATGACTTTGTGACTATCACATATGGTATTTATAATCAATAACAGAAGAGCCTCTAATTATGACAAGAAACCAGGTACAACTTTTTCTTCTTGAAGCTATATTAATTTGTTTACACCTCAAAAAGAATTTGAAATATGAACTTTTTCCAAAAATAAATTACTGGAGATGTATACATTAATCAATACAAATTTATTGTTAGAGAAACAGTACTGTACTAGTAATTGTATTCTTTTATACAAATTTATTTTTAAAATAAAAATAACCATAATAAAATAATTCCTTCCAATTAGCTTCATAAATATAGTCCAAAGTATCTAATATTGAATGTTTCTATGTCATTGAGAAGCTCTAATGCTACTACTGTTACACTGTGAAACCCAAAAAAAATTAATCAAATTAATAAAATGAAATAATATAGATGAAATTATATATTGTGTTAGTTAAATCTCAATTTCAGAAATTGAAAAAAAAATATTTTTTTATATCACATGTGCACTCAACGATAGAAATTAAAATAAAACTGTAAAGTTCATAAGCAGCTTATTTTTAATATAAAAGCTAATACACCTTTCAAATATAATGCTAAGATACTCATGCTGGCCAAATACACACTACAATTTACAAAACATATAGTAAAAGTAATCGAAGACTATATAAGGACTGAATATCTAAATGACCACTTTTTCTTTCATCTTATCATTAATTATTGAGTGCACGAGTGCTGGGAATTTTTAGTCCTGTCTTACCACCCGTTCCTTTGTCATTATGGAAAAGAAATGTATGATGGCATACAAATTAATATATTATCACCAAAAAATTAAGGTGGGGTTTCTGATAATACTAATAATGTGGTAATTCTAATAAAAAAAATAAGTGTACAGATAACAAGTAAATATCATTAATTCTGGTGAAAGTAGTTTCCAAAACCTGTACTGTACAGTCAATTAGTAGGTCCAAAAACAATATGCATTATTGGGTAAAGTTTTACCAGTGTTGGGTTTATACTCACTTTTCGAGGAGGAGTGATTACGACCAATTTCTGCCAAGCTACGAATAAGGGGTAGGCGAGACATGTTCCCGTTTTCCTTGCTATGTTTCTGTTTTTCATAGAGATGCTTGTGTTTACGTAAGAGCGCATCACGGAACTGTGAATAATAAAATAATGAGATCTTCATATACAATTTGAAAAATTCTAAGGAAATTATATCATTAATACAATGCATAAAACTGCAACTATATCCAGTTACATCAACTCAAGAAGAGAGGAATACTGTATAGTATCTTTTGAAGTGAAGGTAAACCCAACATTTGCACCTCAATTTGCGATACTGTGTAGTACATGTACTACATAAAAACTGACAAAATTTTTTCCAAACCTTTTCTCTGCCTTCAACTGGTAGCTGCCCCTGATTGATCATATTATCAAGAACAAGATCAGCTATCTGGTCCAGAGAGGAAGCATCCATGTCAAGAATGACAGTTCCGTTAAGAAGGAAAGATCGGAGCTCAAAGAGGGAGTGAAGTGACAGTGTTGCCACATGAGGTTTGGACCAACGCTCTCCACCTTCTTCCACATCTTCTTCAAATTTTACCCATCTGCAAGACACGAATATTCAAGTTTTTTAATGGCTTTTGCTAATCCTTTTTTTTTTTCAACTTTCCAGTATAACAAATTGGAAGTATAAGAAAAAAAAAAAAAAGTTTACCTGGCAGTTTCTTTCCATTCCAATTCTCCACTTTCCATTTCTGTAAGGGTTTCCATCTCACTGAAGAGGGGATGGCTATTGTGCGTGCCCTCCCCATCATCATCCTCACCAAGAATGAACTGGACACGCTGACTTGGGGGTGTTACTGCCAGTTGAAAATTTTATATTAACTTTGATAAAAGGATTGAAACTAGACTTTAGATAATAAAATTAAAAAAAAACATTTATACTATGCACTGTATTGGTCACTCTGTTGAAATGAGTGTTTCTACAATAAAATTAGACAGAAGCATAAAAGTAACATCATATATTTAAGAGAAAATTTCATAAAAACCTACATAAATTCAATAAAAAAAATTTGTCACTCAAGGTCAAAGTCAAACCAGCACACAAGAGCAAAATAATCGATAAAAAATTTTCCCTCTAATAGATAAAAAAAAAGAATGAGGCAACAATAAAAATAGGTAAATGAGTCTACTACAGAAAGTACAAAAAAAATCATGAGGATCGCACAACTGATCATAAAACTAATATGCTTTCTCACTGCTTCTGTCTGATATTTTCAAGCTACATCATTGTCATCAAAGGTTAATGTCTGTCACTTTATTAACATAAAGGATTATTTTCATCTTGACAGTACTATAAAATTTATCTTCATATATAAAGGCTAATAGGTGGGTAACCCCATGCCTTTATCAAAATGAAGCAAGGGTCATACCTAAACTTGGAAAAAAGTGACAGACCTGCCTTTGAAAAAAGTTAAAAGAATTAGGTTAAACAAAAGCACGAAGAGAACTACATGTTTAAGTTAAAAAAAGGAGGGTTAACTTTATTTCTAAAAAACTAGAAGTTTCAGATTCTATATGTCAGTGTAAGACCACAATGCCACATCTGTGCCAGATATAAATCACATATAGGCAAATTAATCATCATTAACCCTTTGAGTCTGAGGCGAATGAGCCAATCAACATTAGAATTAGCTGAGTAAAAAATCACAAATGTAATTAAAAGGTTTCGCATCTAAAGTGGCTAATGAATATGAAATATGGTATAATGGAGACAGTTTAGCTCATAAATAAATAAAATTGAAGGGAGGAACAATGTATAAAACATTTCAAGGTTTGTCTATTTGTGTAACTTTTCAAAGAAATCAATACAGCATTCTTTCCACACGTATATATTAGTACAAAATTGTATTTCACTTATCGTATCTCCTAGCCATTTGTGTTTTAACAGCTACTAATTTCCATAGTCTGCTAACAATTACTTTGAAATGTTCTTTATAATGTATTCTATTAGTATATAAGAAATATGGAGTCAAAATGTAACTATATTATATGCTGAAACAGAATATTATTCCAGAAACATGAATGTGAAGAAAATAATGGGATAGATAAAAAAAATGTTAACTTAGTAACTTTCCAAATCTGTACATCATAGATCAGTTTTGGAATTTTTATGATCTGGACTCAAGGGATTAAATACGATGACAGGTTAATGAAATGGGTTTCATGCATAAAGCCAATAAAGGCTCACACTCCAAGGTGAACCATGAAAGCAAGATTCCCCAAGGACATCGGGCATCTTTGAATTTTGATAAAACTCCATGAGCTAAAAGACTTTTTCTTCTTTATATTTGCAAGGGTGAAGTTCACTCAAACTTGTTTCAGAGCACAAATTTTGCAAAGTTGGAAAGTCAAAGTACAGTACTGCACAAGCACAAGAGATTTATAACTATGAACTTTCCCTGATGTTCATATTGCTCTTCCGTCTTAAAAGCTGACGAAATATTGATGTTACTCCCAAAAACCTAAAAATTACTCTTTTCCTTGCCCACCAAGGCGACATCTGGTGATTTATGGTAACCCAAGGTGTGGCTGCCCTATTCAGTCTTCTTCATTGCTGTGATGTATCACAGTCGATTTTTGTTCCAGCTCCTGGAATCTCTAAAATATTATGGAAACCATATCTTTTCTATTTTTCATGTTCAAACATAACATATCCTTAGCTATTTTCCAATTCTGGTTTGGATCATCAAACCAAAAATAAATCATCAAGGTGTAACAAGGTGCTCATTTATTAATCATTCATTTAAATGTTACTATAGTTGTGGTAATTTGGAGACCACCCCATATTGAATAGAGGGTTTTCCATTGTGGTTTGAATTTATTTAACTGTTAATTGGGGATGTCTTCTGGAATTGCTTTGTATGTCATTGATCTTTGTGATAGTGTTTTGATTTTGTTTGGAGGATGGTTGTTCCTCTTTCAAGTTCTATTCAGACAATAGCTGACCACTTTGAGTTTTCATAAATAAAAATTAACACTGTATACACCTTTCCTAATTTTCTTTATTTCCATTTAGTTCAAAGGAAATCCCAAGAAGACTAAATAACTTTACTGTTTACATATATATTGCTATTTTCTTATTCCAGTTTAGACCTTCGAGCCACCAGTGTTAGGGATCTCAGTACCTTCCAATATAGCCATTTTAACTGAAGGAAGGACAGTAACGATTGTTTTCAAAATGAATACCATAGGGGACGATAAAGGAACAGATAGGAAAAAGTCAACTGCTTGATAAATTACCAGACATTCATGGCCCATCTATTGAGCCTATCCAACACACAGTTTGAAAAAAATAAGAGGAAGAGAAAACAGATAGAACTCTAACCCAATACAGTGGAAGACCATGGTACAGAGGCTATAACATTACCAAAGACTGGAGAACAATTATTTGATTTTAGAGTATCCTTCTCCCAGAAGAGCTGTTTACCATAGCTAATAAGTCTCTTCGACCTATATAGTGTATATTACCCACTCTTTAACTCTGGACAAAATCAGAAGAAGAAAATTGAAAATCCCATGGTTTTATTGGAAGGGCAACAGATAGCTCTATGTATAGCGTGCCACACATTTTTTTTGTTTACACTGCCCCTGCCGTGATTACTTTACTTAAATTCAATCAAAGTTATGGTTTCAAAGGCAAATTTAAGTGGCTGAAAAAACTTGACCGTGGTGTTTTGGTGCGTAACAGCAGCGCTACATTTGGAATAAGCATGATTTAGATAAAACTGGTGTTTAACTTAACTGTATACAATAATAATGCATGTAATATTCACTTATTAGTTTCGCATTAAAAATAATAACAGTGAATTTTAATCTTTTCCATTATTTACATTTATAAAGTGATTGACACTACTGACTATGCTTTCCAAATCACCTGATTAAGGCAAACTACCTAAGGATCTTTTTTTATTTCCTAAAAGAAACAATTATTACTTGAAATTTTGTTTTTAATTTACCATACTATTTTAAAAAGTTTTATTTGAACTACCATATTTTATTTACTGTTGACTTTAATTCCATATACAGTATAAGTTTACCAGAAATTCATCTATGTTGCCGAAGCACTATAATTTACAGTTTTTAGCTTAGTAGTTCTTGATTAATTATAAAGATTAGAAAATTATTAATTTTTCTTCCAATTCTTTAGATGATTTTTGTGAAATATGATTTACCTTTTCATAAACCAAATATACTATCATGCACTTATTCTAGACCTTAGGAAATTTCCTCAATATTGGTAAAACTGATCACAATTTGTAACCCTGATTGCTGTAGACATGATGACAAGATTAATTTTTCTTATTCCATTCCCTATTTTCTCAACTATAATTTCTACAAAATATTTTCATGTCTGAGATGTATAATATATTGCATATAAGTATTGTCCATTGTTTTCCCAAGCAGAATTTAGCCTATTGTGATTATTTCCATTTACTGTATTGACAATCTGCACTGTATTTGACATGTAAGAGTGAATTACGTATCTTTTATTTGTAAGCCTCTTAAAAACGAACAACTGGAATTATCCAGTTCATAGTGTCACATGTAAAGTGAGGCAACAGAACAACATAGGAACTTATTGATCTAATTAACTAAATCTATATTACGTTATACCTGATGTCTCTCTTGGAGGCAGAGATATATGATTCTTTGGTCTTCAAAAGATAAAGTTTTTGCTTATCATGTCTTATAATTATACATTATAGTAGACTTCTTATATAAAACGAAACAAATGGATATTTTCTTTACATTTCTGTATAATGCAAGCTATGTTACCGATGACGAGTAGTTTTATATCTTTCGACGGCATTTATCGTGGTATTATTATACAATTACATATTCACTTTACAGTGAATATAAAGTTATGTTACACATAGAATCACAGTGTTTTGTTATTTGGAGTAAAGTAATATAGCAAAACAGATTTCTGAATATTATATACTGTACTGTATTGTAATCATTTCATAATGAATAGAAAGAACTTTTCGATTGTTTAATCGGTTAGGGTGTATCGATGTACTATTATTAAGGTGACAACAGATAATCTGGAAAAATGTTTAATCTGCCAAGGCTCTGGAACTAAGAGTGCTGAAAAATCAGTGGTTCACCTGTACTGTAATTAAGAACACAATCTGGAGCATCAAATCACCATTTTAGTTGTAACGATTTAATACCAAGACACTAAAATAAGAGGTGGGCTTGGTGTATAAATGGGTGTTATTTTAGGGCTTAATTTCCTACCCTTTCTTCAATGACCCACTTCCATCCAAAAGTGAGTCAGCAACATGAGCGTCAGGGGAGGCAAATAGAAATAAATAGAATTTTATTAATCTTTTTATTTCTATAATCACCTGACGTTCATATGCATGCTCACCCTCCTACCCACTGACTAAAGATGTCAAGAGAATAGTATATCAGTTTTGACTTTGAGAGTGAATAAGGCAGGTGTGGCTTAACACACATTGGGTTACCACAAGTCACTAGACGTCATCTTGGTTGGTAAAGGAAGAAAATTGGAAATTTTCAGTTTTTGGAAGTAATGTTGATATTTAGTCAGCTTCGAGGACAAAGTAATATGAATATAAGGTAAGAATTTAAATAACACATTTCAATTTCTAAATTCCATTATTGTATACTATGCTAAGTACAAGTACTGTATCATAATACAATACAGTATACAGTATTGCTATCTGACATTCATAATAAAGCCTTCATTAAAGTCATCATAAAACCATACTAAATGGAGTGTTGTACTTATGTAAAGAGGAAGAAAGATGAAAAAAGGAAGAGGTTTTGCTTGAAATGAAGGTTGGAAAATTACAATATTACACAACGAGCAATAATGTCACTGTACATTAAAGCAGCTATCAGATATATAATAAAATTAGTTTTGAGAAAGATAGGAGAAACATTACTAATTATCAATAAAGTAGGAAAATTAGTGCAAAGTCAGTGAAAATAAAAACCAATAGAGGGAAGACAGGAGCCTACATATAAAAAAACCTGTGCACCTCATTTACTGCCATTTATTGCCAAGGATCAAGATTGGCTTCTTGCCTTACATCACAATATTAGGATTGTGATGAATTGCTGGAAATACAACTTCATACCAAAGCATAGGTTGAAGTATCTGGGCATGGTGATAGACACAGCAACAGTGAGAATCTTTCCATCATATAATTGCATCAACAAGCTCAGAGATGTAGTTCAACTGTTTCTGTTCAAGACAATACGCAAAGCTCGGTGCTGACAGTCTTCTCAGTCCCCTTTACTTGCAATTTAAGATTTTTCAATACTGTCGCCTCAACCAGAGATCCCCTCAGTGGTGTTTGAATAATCACTGGTTGGCCTGCGGGGATCACCATCCTGTTCCATTGAGAATAAGGCATCTTCCTTGTGCCTTGACAAGAACACCACAAGGGGAGTTCCACTTGACTCCCTACCTCTAGACAAGGAACTTTACTCAGATGTGTCGAAGAAGGGGTGGAGTGTGCACTTGGGTTTGTAAGGTGTGCGGTCAGTGGAAGAAAAGCATCTGCACATCAACATCTTGGAAATTCATACAGCCTTTCTAGTTCTGAAAGTATTCCAAGAACATTTGAAGAGACATTAAGTATTGTTGATGAGTGACACCACTACCATAGTAGTCTATGTCAACATGGAAGTTTCTCTCCCCAATTGCAAGTTGACAAAGCAGATGCAGATCTCAGCAGTATACTACACCATAGAGATATCAGTCAGTTATGTACATATAGACACACTCAGTCCCCAGGGGCAGGTTGTAGAATGTGAGTCGTATGTACTGTACATACTTGCATAGAGGAGAGGCCTCTTGCCCTTTGAGAACCACTGGGGAATTGAGCTGTTTACCACAGGGGTAAACAGAAAACTTCAGATGTTTTTTTCTCTCATTTCCAACCCATGGGTAGTATTTGAGGATGCCTTCCAACACCAATGAGATCGCCTGGATGACTACACCTTTCCTCTGTTCAACCTAAATACTCGGTTGATCAGCTAAGTGTTAATCCCGCAGGCCTTAAGATGACCCTGGTTGCTCCTATATGGCCACATGTAAAGTGGTATTATGATCTGTTATCACTTCTAGTCAAGTTCCCAAGAGATCCATCTTTATGGACCACCCTTCTGTCCACCATACCTTCAAAGGTACTACCAATACGTAAAGTCCCTTCTACATAACAGATGGAGACTATCCAGCTTCTCCAAGAAAAAGGCTTTGCGCAAGGTTTGTGTAGGAGATGGCTGGATACCTGTGATGGTTCTCTACAGCTGTTTATCAGCAAAAATGAGCCATCTTCAGAGATTGGTGCAATTAAAAAGGGCACTTCTCGTGCCTAAACATCTCTAGTGCAGATTGGGGACTTCCTTGTCTTCCTTTGTCAAGAGAAGCACCTCTCATTTGCAACTGTGATTAGCATTGGAAATATATTTTTCTTATCAAAATTCTGTTTTTCAAAAAAGTTATTTGAGATATAATTTATATAAAACTAATACTATGAATTAATTTTATGCATTGTACACCAACTTCTGTGAGTTTCATGTGCCACAGCAAGCCACAAATTTATATTTTTAACCAAATATAATCACTGGACTTCAGTTTTAGTGCTAAAAGTTAAAAGTAGTAAAGGTCTGTTTTATTAAGGATTTGGCTTTCATAAAATGTGACTACAGTTTATATCTATGAGAGAAGCATACTAGTAAATTTGTGATTGATACCTAATAAAATCTGGAAATATAGAGTTTTTATGCAATTATATATGTGTATAATATGAAGTTGACTTTCAGTAGTATTTTTTATGAACTGTGATACATCAGACCTTACAATTCAAGGGTTTGCTATTTGTGGACTTGATTATTCGTAGGAAGGGCTTGACATTCACTGAGCAATATTCATGGATATTTATTCATAATTACAAGACACCATATCTAGAGCTGACCTTCATAGAAAAGACAAAAGGCCATTACAGTATCAAAAAAGTGTTTGGAAATTCAATTATATAACAGTATCAGTCCTAACTTATTCTACCTCTGTTATATAACTGAGTATGCTATTCTCTATTTGGTCTTATATAACTCAGTGCTATTATGTCCTTTCAGTTAAGGTGCAACTTCACTGAAAAAGAAAAATACAAGCACAGCATACTGTACTCAGTTACATAACAGGGGAGAATAATTTAAGACTGTATTTTCAAGCCCTTGTGAAATAAACTGATTGCTTTTTCTCTTTTATATATAGTAATGTTATTATGAAATTTGATATATAATTCTGATTAAATACTAATACATACTGCTTTGAAGAATTCTAGACCCTTCCTGTGAATAATCAAATTTACAAATAGCAATACCATGAATGGTGCAGTATTGCTAATTACACATAATTTTGACCATTTATGAAATGAAAACCCACAATCCACAAATTTCCAGAATATAGACAATATACTCATAAAATGTTTACAGATGCACATTGTTTGGTAACCATATCCTAAATAAAATATTATCTGCTAATTTACTGCATACTACGAGCTAAGACAACCATATTCACCCATACAATCTAAGAATTCTATGCAGTTTAGCTCATTACAGAGTTTTGTATGAAGTAATTAGTGATGAATGAATATCAACCACAACAATTCAGGGAATCATGTTTTCATGGCTGCCCATGTGGCTGGCCTGTAGCGCAGGGGCGTACAATTGAATCCTTCAGGAGAATCCTCTTCCAGCATGGACAACACTGGGGAAAGTGACATATGACCCAAAAATAAAAGATTTATTGATCCACTAAATATTGTTATTACTTAAAATTACAGGTTTGGTCAGCTTATGAAAAATCAAGAGCAATTCTAAATGGAACTCATGTATAGCATGAGCAGCAACTGCAAAAAAATAACACCATAACAGCTATTATGCACATGGAAATAATTATAAAAATTTAGCAGCTTTTCATATTTGGAGCTTTACGATGAACATATAAAACATTTCAAGTTCATAAAAGATAGATTCCATAATTATACAAAATATTCAAAACAATTAAAATTTGCAACATACTAACCACTGCCTTATAAGACTTAACCACAGACCAAAGGTTGAACAGGCCACAAAAAATGGAGAAAATACCCATTTGCCAAAGTAAACAGCATACTAACAGGCATTGGTGAGAGTGAACTGGAACTAAATGGTTGGGCAAATGTTGTCCCAATAACTAGCAGACGGTACAGTGAGACTTCAAAATGAATACTATTTTACATCGGAATACTGTATTGACTAAAATCATTAACACACGATACAGTAGATTACGAGTTATATAGCCATTGATACAAATGTACTGTACTTTAAAATAGTTGATGGAATTATAAAAGAAAAAGCACAATGATTGACTAGTAGACAATGTAATTGAAATAAAACTTCTTATTTCTATACTCAATGTTAATATTTCTGTCTCTGAAGCAAAATCAACAGTTATATTAACCACAAAAAAATAAAAAATTCCCATTCTTCCCTTCAAGAGGCCACGCCTCTTTCCCACCAACGCAATATTTAGTGGTTAATGGCAACTTAAGGTAAAGCTTGGCCTCAACCTACTCTAATCAGTCTTCAAGTCACAACTAATATCCTATCCTCTTGAAATCATTAGTCAGCATGGAACAGGGTGGGTATATAATATATATGAGCATCAGGTGAGTACTGTATAGAAATAAAGTAACAAATTATTTCTATAGACTAATAATGTTCATACAGTATTGCTTCTCCTCCAAAAGCTCGGTTTATCAACATTCAACCCCTGATTTATCTAAAATTTTCCCATGTTCTTTCCTTTCAATATATACATATCACTAGTAATGTAGTGAAATACACTTATGGTTAATAGCAAGGATAGCCCAAGGTTCTTTGTGATATAATTTGGATGTAAGTATGATGACAACCCAGCAACATAACTTTCTTATTTTCAATCCTGTTGCAAACATGCATTTAATAAAACAGTTCAAAATGTTCTCAATAACCTGAATAACTACTACAGTAATACCTTGATACGAGTTTAATGCGTTCCGGGACCAAGTTCGTGTGTCAATTTGCTCGTGTCTCAGATGAATTTTTCCCATATAAAATAACTAAAAAAAAAATTAATCCGTTCCCACCAACTTAAAAAAACCCTTAAAACAGTATATTACAGTGGAAAAACATGTTTTTAATTGTTCTAATTAACATTCTACGCTTACAAAATAACATATACCTATGAACTTGTTAAGATGCTCAATGAAATGTAACATTATAATAGATTTCTTACCTTTGAGACAGATGGTAGCGGCTAACGGTGGCGTGTGCGGAGGAGGAGGGAGAGAGGACCGGGAGGAGTGTCTTGATGGCAACACATTCGGTACGCAACACTTTTGTAACACTACGTAACATAAGCTTAACTTTAAATTTAATTTAAATGAAATTAGCAACTTTAAATTTAATTTAAATGACATTAGCACTTTAAATTTAACTTAATTAACATTAGCAACTTTAAATTTAACTTAAATGAAATTAGCTTACTGTACACACACTTAAAAATAAAATGTTAATCTTACGTTACACTAAAATTATTTCTAATTCTGTTTTCATTTTCATTTTTTTACTTTTCTTCTTCTCCCGGCTTGGCTCTTTTTGCCTCGCTTTCACCTTCACTTTTTGACAGCCTTTTTAAAAGGAACCTATCTGGGGATGTTTGCTTTTGTCTCCCCTTCAAAATGTTGCAAAAATCACGCAGGCAAGTGTCGTCACAATAGGCTAACGCACGACCACTCACCAACTTGTCTGGGTGCCTCTTTTCCATAAAATTAGAAACTCCTGCCACTTCGCTAACATGTCTTTGATTTCTGCTGTAGAAAGGCGGCCCTCGTCTTCCACCTCCTCCTCGCTACTGACCTCCTGCAACACCTCTGAATGTTGCATCTCCTGGAGCTCTATCAATTCCTGTGTCGTGAGCTCTTCCTGATGCTCCTCGACAAGGTCGTTCACATCTGCCTCGTCTACCTACAGCCCCATGGACTTTCCAAGATACACGATTTCATCCATCACAATATGTTCGAGGTCATCAGGGTCTGTCGTATAGAACCCTTCAAAGTCCCTCTCAGCGACGGAAGCTGGCCTCAATTTCTTCCATGCTGAATTAAGAGTTTGTCTTGTGACACCCTGCCATGCATCGTCAATAATTTTTAAGCAATGGACAATATTGAAATGTTCCTTCCAAAATTCACAAAGGGTGAGATTGGTGATGTCTGTGACATCGAAGCATTTCTTGAACAAATGCTTCGTGTACAGTTTTTTGAAGTTGGAAATAACTTGTTGGTCCATAGGCTGGAGGAGTGGCGTGGTGTTGGGCGGGAGATAAAGGACCTTGATGAACCTGAACTCATCAAGAATGTCCTCTTCGAGACCAGGAGGGTGACCAGGGGCATTGTCGAGGACCAGGAGCCAGGAGACATTTCATTGGCAGGTTTTTCTCGGCCAAATATTTTTTAACTGCCGGACCAAAGCACAGATTAACCCATTCTGATAAGAAAAGCCGCATAACCCAAGCCTTAGCATTAGCACGCCACATCACTTGCAGTTTTTCTTTCAAGATCCTTTGGCTCTTGAAAACACGTGGGTTTTCCGAGTGGTACACCAGCAGTGGATTGACCTTATAGTCACCGCTGTCATTGGCACACAAGGCTAGAGTTAACCAGTCCTTCATGGGTTTATGGCCCGGTAGTCTCTTCTCCTCTGCCATGATGAAAGTCCTCCTGGGCATCTTCTTCCAGAAAAGGCCAGTTTCATCGCAGTTGAAGACTTGTTGGGGGATGAAGCCATGTCGGGCGATAACCGATGCAAAGGTTGTGACGAAGTCCGCCGCGGCTTTTGAGTCGGAACTTGCTGCTTCCCCATGCCTCACAACCGAGTGTATTTCAGTCTGTTTTTGGAAATTATCCAACCAGCCACGACTGGCTTTGAAGGTTTCCGCTGGCGTCGAAGTCTCCCCTCTCTCAGCTGCTTGCTTCCCTTTCAAGTCATCATAGATTCTGCTGGCCTTCTCACATATGATTGTCTCGGTCACGCTATCTCCCGCCAACTGTTTCTCCTTTATTCATAATAAAAGAAGCCTCTCCATCTTGTCGTGAATATCACTGCGCAGCTTGAAAAGGATGGTTACTCCTTTGGAAGGCTTGGTGCTCTTTATAGCATCCTTCTGCTTGAGGATGGTACATATTGTCGATGTACTCCTCTCATTTTGGCACGCCAGCTCAGTCACTCTAGCCACTCTCATGTTTTTCGACTATTTCATGCTTCATCTCCATTGGCATCATACGCTTTTTTTTTTCACTATCCTTGTTTGCCCTCGCTTGCTTTGGACCCACTGCTTATTCAATTAATTCTGCACTGGCTAACGCAAAAAACACATAAAAAAAAGCAAACACTACGGCCGATGCTCAGAGATAACTTTATGCGACGGAGATCTGACGGGAAAAACTGAGCGATGCTGTCCTGGTGAGAAGCCTCTCGCACAATTGATCACCTGGCAGCCGCATAGGGAACTACCTCGTATCTCAGGACAAAAATTTGCTCGAAACTTTCCTCGTATCTCAAAATTCTAGTATGTTGGGACACTCGTATCTCAAGGTATTACTGTATTAGAAATGTATATTTTCTTTTTTTTAAAATCATCAAAATTGCATTAAAATTTGTCGGATGAGCTCATTCCCCTGACATGCTCTTTCTTGCTACAGTAATTCCTAAAATTCACTGTAGATAACATTTTGATTAATTCAGCAGTGCTGTAGTCGCTGCGGTAATTTGAAACAATCCAATTGGGCCCAGTTTGACCTGGGAAGTTGCCGGAGGGCAACTTTTTATCCAATCAGAATTCAATAATTCCAAATTCAAACAGGGTAAAGGAATGCCAGGGTTGTGCAGACTCCTCTGACATCATGTGCTCCAACCCAAAAGCTTTTTGGGGCAGGAAGCGAGGTAGGCAAATCAGCATGGTCAACTAACTCCCTTAGTCAGATGATCATATTTTGTTACCTCCTTGACTCTCCCCGTGCTGAAGATGAGTTGCTGCAGGTGCACTAGCATTATTTATATATATTTAAGGTATTGCCTCAGGACACAAAAGCAGCTGATCAGGCAGTAGGTAGTAGGTTGGCCAGGGCACCAGCCACCCATTGAGTTACAACCACTAGAGAGTTATGGGGTCCTTTGACTGGCCAGACAGTACTACATTGGATCCTTCTCTCTGGTTACGGTTCACTTTCCCTTTGCCTACACACACACCAAATAGTCTGGCATATTCTTTACAGATTCTCCTCTGTCCGCATACACCTGACAACACTGAGATTACCAAACAATTCTTCTTCACCCAAGGGGTTAACTACAGCACTGTAATTGTCCAGTGGCTACTTTCCTCTTGGGAAGGGTAGAAGAGTCTCTTTAGCTATGGTAAGCAGCTCTTCTAGGAGGACACTCCAAAATTAAACCATTGTTCTCTAGTCTTGGGTAGTGCCCTAGCCTCTGTACCATGGTCTTCCACTGTCCTGGGTTAGAGTTCTCTTGCTTAAGGGTACACTCGGGCACACTATTCTCTCTAATTTCTCCTCCTCTTGTTTTGTTAAAGTTTTTATAGTTTATATAGGAAATATTTATTTTAATGATACTGTTCTTAAAATATTTTTCCTTGTTTCCTTTCCTCACTGGGCTATTTTCCCTCGTAGGGCCCCTGGGCTATAGCATCCTGCTTTTCCAACTAGGATTGTAGCTTAGCAAGTAATAATAATAATAATAATAATAATATAATAACGATTATACAGTACAGTATACATAATTAGTTACAACTTTTTTGAGGAAACATGTAAGTGCATATGATATGCTTTAAATTGGATAAGATATTTTTCAGACCTAGCCTACTAGTGACTTTTGAGATTATGCAAATAGGATATTTTATGCTTAAGATGTCGAATATAAAAGTAACTTGTTTAACAAAAGAGTTGTTACCCCCTAATCCTGTCATTAATGGAGAGTACCTGTATTTTATATGAGTATGACACATCAAGAACAGGCTGCTCAGTCTTATTTACTAAAGAAATCAAGGCACGACCAGATGTCCCATTGGAGAACCAACCTTACTTGTGAAAACACGAGGAGTCAGTGAGTCCCAGCCTGATTCAGATGCAGAGACAAAGCTCTTAAGCCATGGCGATCAGTAGAAATAGAATTCAACCACTCCCTTCCTCTATTACCTTGAAATTAATATCTTTCATCATCAAACTAGCCTCAAATGTATCATTATCATGTAAAACTTAATTTGGGAAAATTTCCATAATTTTGATCAACAGATCCATGTCATAACTTCAACAGGGATCCCTCCACATCTAAAATAAAATTGCAGTAATGTACAATGTTTGATACAAAATATATTGAAAAGCTACAGAAGAGAAATAGAGGCAACACAAAAAGTTTGAGTTAATGCTACAACCCCTTTAGTAAGAAAGACCCAAATACTACACAAGAAAGGAAGTTCCAATGAATACTAAAAACAAAGAGCACAAATTAACTAATGCCAGTATGTGCATACCCATAATCAGCAAAATCTACATGCTGTAACTACACTCACAGCCGGTTCAATTCTGAAGTCACAAATCTGGGCACTCATAAGAAAAGGGTTTGTATGTTTACAATGTTAGTGTTCATAATAAGAAAATATTTTAAAAAATGCAGAATTTTTTTTTCATAAAATGTATTACTTTAATACTCGCCTGATGTTCATATTACTTTTACTTGGAGCTATGTCAACGTCTTATTATAAAACCCTTGATATTCAATAAAAATTAAATTCTATCTAGCATACATGCTAAGTTACTGTAAGAAATACACAATTAGATGAAATATCTGAACAGAGTTCATTGTGGTACTTAGATCAATATTTAGGTTAGATTGATGCAACTTCAATCATTTCTCAGAATTATCTTTAGTCATCTCCCATGCCTATTTATGCAAAAGGGTCTCAGTAAAATTTTGCCAGTCATCTCTAACTTGAGCTTTTAAATCATTAACTCTCTATTCATCAGCTCCTACTTCATGCTTCATAGTTCTCTATCATCTCTTCCAACTCTTCTGGTACCCTGTGGAGCCCAATTAAATGTTTAGTGAACTAATCTCTCTTAGGGAGTGCAAAGAGCATGGCCAGACCATCACCATCTACCCCTCACCATGATCTCATCCACATATGGCACTCGAGTAACACAATACACAAAGGTAATGTGGATCAAGATCTCCCAGAAATAATTTCCTTGAACACTCCATGCAGTAATTGCTAACAAATCCATGGTAAAACATCTTAATGTGTAGTAATATGCAAACCATCTGAACTTCAGGCGAGTATGGAAATAAGAAATATGACAAATTCGAAGATAATTTGTATTTTTCCTAACCATACAAACCTTAGCTATTTACAAAGGGTTTACTTTTAGCGCAGCTGAAATGACGAGCCAATAGTTTTTAACGAGGGTTAATTACCCCCGCGCTAGTTAGCGGGGGGTGGGGAAGGGTAGCTTGCTACCCCTCCCCCCTCCACACACCGGTGACTTGCTTCACTTCACTTAGAGGTAGGACTTGACTTGGGGGTCAGGGATGGCGGGCACATATGTGTAAATAGCTAAGGTTTGTATGGTTAGGAAAAATACAAATTATCTTCGAATTTGTCATTTGTTCCGTAACCGAAATACAAACCACGCTATTTACAAAGGGTGACTTACCCCTTAGGAAGGGTGGAAAGTCCCCAGCCTTACTGACTTCGGCTTGCCCGGGGGCTCGATCCCTTAGTGAGCAGCACTAGAGAGAGGGAGCCCCTGTACCTCACAGGTTCCTAGCATCGCTAGGAACGAGTGGCCTACATAAGTAGTGTGAGGAGGAGAGTGTGACTCGTCCTATGAAGTTGACCTTGAGACCTTCAGATAGGAATTCTAGGATAGGACGTTCCCCATACCACCTCGTCAGGGTATGGGAGACGCAACAGTATTAAGCTTAATACTAGGAGCACAAAGAAGCATGGGTTACCTGCAGAGGTCGAGGTCAGCTATGCGAGGACCAGGATGCTGCTTCCCCAAGAGAGGGGAGAATGAAGAAAGAAGTAAGGGTCAGACATACTCTTTCATTCACACAGACTAAGACCGGGTAACAACGCCCTCAACCTACTGCTACTTGTCCAAAAAGGAGCCTGAGGTTAGACCAGCTGTTGTGCAGCCACCACAGGGCCGATAGAGAACGTATCGAGGCTCCTGTGGGTCACGTCTTGCAGGTAGTGGGCTGTGAAGGTCGTTTGACGCTTCCAGACCCCCGCTTGAAGTACCTGCGTCACAGAGAAGTTTCTCTTGAAGGCCAGGGATGTAGCAATACCCCTGACATCGTGGGCCCGAGGGCGACGTGACGGAGGAGGGTCAGGATTCAGGGCATGGTGGATAACCCTACGAATCCAAGCAGAGATGGTGTTCCTTGTGACCCTCCTCTTTGTCCTGCCTGTGCTCACAAACAAAGCTCGCACATGAGGACGGACTGCAGCCGTTCTCTTCAAGTAGTACCTCAGACACCTCACTGGGCATAGTAGCAGCTGGTCTGGGTCGTTTGTTACAGAACGGAGACTCGCGATCCTGAAAGAGTCGAACCGAGGATCCGGCACTCCAGGATTCTGAGTCTTGGCCACAAACTCAGGGACGAACCTGAACGTTACCTCCCCCCATCCCCTTGAATGGGCGATGTCGTACGAGAGACCATGAAGTTCACTAACTCGCTTGGCCGAGGCCAAGGCGAGTAGGAAAGCCGTCTTCCAAGACAGGTGGCGATCGGAGGCCTGGCGTAATGGCTCGAAGGGAGGTCTCTTGAGAGACCTGAGAACTCGAACCACGTTCCAAGGAGGGGGTCTCACTTCCGACTGGGGGCAGGTAAGCTCATAGCTACGTATGAGTAAAGAGAGTTCTAGCGATGAAGAAATATCCACGCCCTTCAATCTGAAGGCCAAGCTTAAGGCTGAGCGATAGCCTTTCACTGCCGAGACAGAAAGGCGCATTTCTTCTCGCAGATACACAAGGAAGTCCGCTATTGCTGGAATAGTGGCATCGAGTGGAGAGATACCCCTTCCACGACACCAACCACAAAAGACTCTCCACTTCGCTTGGTAGACTCCCTCAGAGGACCTTCGCAGGTGCCGAGACATTCTCTCCGCAACCTGTTGCGAAAAGCCTCTCTCCGCGAGGAGACGCTGGATAGTCTCCAGGCGTGAAGCCGAAGCGAGGCTACGGCCCTGTGAGGGACACCGGAGTGGGGTTGTCTGAGAAGCTCGTGTCGTGGAGGAAGCTCCCTTGGGAGTTCCGTCAGGAGTTGCAGAAGGTCCGGAAACCATTCCGCGTGATGCCATAGCGGAGCTACTAGAGTCATGGAACAGTTGACCGATAGTCTGGTCCTGTTGAGCACCCTTCTCATCAGACAGAATGGTGGGAAGGCGTACACGTCGATGTTGTCCCACCGTTGCTGGAAAGCATCTTGCCAGAGTGCCTTGGGGTCCGGGACTGGTGAGCAGTACAGGGGCAGCTTGAAGTTCAAGGCTGTCGCGAACAAGTCCACCGTCGGGGAACCCCACAAAGTCAGGACTTTGTTGGCTATCTGAGGATCCAAAGACCACTCGGTACTCACTATCTGCGAAGCCCTGCTCAGACTGTCGGCGAGCACATTCCTCTTGCCAGGAATGAAGCGAGCTGATAGTGTTATCGAGTGGGTTTCGGTCCACCTCAGAGTCTCTACTGCAAGATGGGATAGCTGTTGCGAAAAAGTGCCTCCCTGCTTGTTGATATAAGCCACTACCGTGGTGTTGTCGCTCATCACCACCACGGAGTGACCCGCCAGGAACCGTTGGAACTGTTGAAGGGCCAGAAAGACGGCCTTCAATTCTAGCAGGTTGATGTGTAGGCACTTTTCTGATTCTGACCAAAGGCCTGAGGCCCTCTGGTTCAGAACGTGCGCCCCCCACCCTTCTTTTGACGCGTCCGAAAACAGAGTCAATTCCGGGGGAAGGACGAGAAGACTCACTCCCTTTCGCAGGTTCTCGTCGGCCAGCCACCACCGCAAGTCCGTCTGTTCCAGAGACCCCATTGGGATCAGAGTGTCCGGGGAATCGGATCCTTGATTCCACCGGGACTTGAGCCGCCATTGAAGGGATCTCATCCTGAGGCGGCTGTTTGGAACCAGACGGGCCAGGGAGGATAGGTGGCCCAAGAGACGCAACCACGATTGGGCGGGGAGTTCTTTTCGCCTGAGGAAAGGTTCCGCCACCCTCCTCAGCCTTGCTATCCGGTCGTCTGATGGAAAGGCTTTGTGGAGATTGGTGTCTATTAGCATGCCTAGATAAACCAGTCGCTGGGACGGCTGCAGAGAGGACTTCTCGAGGTTTACCACGATCCCCAGATCCTGGCAAAGATCTAGAAGCCTGTCTCGGTGTCGAAGAAGGGTCGACTCCGAGTCTGCTAGGATCAGCCAATCGTCTAGGTAACGAAGGAGACGAATGCCGTTCCTGTGCGCCCAAGTCGAAATCAGGGTGAACACTCTGGTGAACACCTGAGGAGCTGTGGAGAGACCGAAACACAGCACCTTGAACTGGTAGATCTTGTTGTCTAGGCAGAATCTCAGGTACTTCCTGGAAGACGGATGGATTGGGATCTGGAAGTACGCGTCCTTTAGATCCAGTGTACACATGAAGTCTTGTGGTCTCACCGCAAGTCTGACTGTGTCTGCTGTCTCCATGCTGAACCGGGTTTGTTTGACAAACCTGTTCAGAGCCGAGAGATCGATGACGGGTCTCCAGTCTCCAGTAGCCTTCTTTACAAGAAAGAGTCGACTGAAGAAGCCTGGAGAGCCGTCCACGACCTCCTGGAGAGCACCCTTCTCGAACATGGTCTTGACTTCGGCCTGAAGGGCCAGCCCCTTTGCCGATCCCATGGCATAGGAGCTCAACGACACTGGATTCGCTGTCAGGGGAGGTTGAGATGACGTGAACGGGACGCGATAACCTTGGCCGATCACCGAGATCGTCCAAGCATCGGCCCCGAGATGTTGCCACCTGCGGACGCAACGCTGAAGGCATCCCCCCACAGGTGGACACGCAGGGGGACTGCCACCCCTAGGGCTTGCGGCCGCGGCCGCCACCCCTAGAAGTCTTGCCTCCCCTGGAGGACTTACCACCCCTCTTGACCTTGGCTGGAAAGGGCTGGGGCTTAGACACCACTTTCTTAGCTGCCGGTGCCTGTTTTGGAGCCTTACGAGGCTGTTGCTGCTGTTGTGGCGGGGCTGGAGGCTTATAGGGCCGAGTTGTAAGGGCCCTGTGGAGGAGGGAGTCCGTGCTGGATTTCCTCCACCTCTCAGCCGTTCGCTCCAAGTCTTGAGGCTCAAACAGGCTCTCCCCCAGGAGGGAGGCATGTCGGAGCCTACACACATCTACGGCGGGGACCTTCGGATGGAATCTCTCGGACACAGCATCGCGACGCTTCAACACCGAGTTGGCCCACAGGGTGGTAACCTGGTGCGCCAAGAACTCGATGGAGCGGGTGCCCGAGAGCAAGAAGGTCTCTAGGGCCTTCCTATTGGTCTCCTTGGACAAGTCCTCAGATCGCAATAGGATGCCCAGAGATCCTAACCAGAAGTCCAGCCACGAAGTGGCCTGCATGGCACACTTAGCGACCTTCTCGTGGTTAAGGATCTCTGCCGCCGAGAACGACACCTGCCGGGCAGAGAGTTTCTCCAAGGGAACTCCCTTCGCCAGCTCCTCCACAGAGTGATGGAGCGGAAGAGCGAGGTTGTGCTCACCCAGGATCTCGAAATACCTCCTCTGCTGAAGGCGAGGAGGAGGGATGAGTTTGTTCCCGGCAGTGGAACGACTGGAGGAGGCAAGAAGTGCGAGCTGAGCATTGGCCCTAGCTCTGGCACTCTTCAGCCCCCGAGACCAGGGCAGAGCTGCACTGGTCTTAGGGGCCTTCCGAACGTCGAACACTTCATCCAGAATTGTGTCTTTGCCTTCACGGGGGGGGATGACTGGATCCGTAAGACTGTTAAGTTGCCTTATCAGGCTTAGGACCTGCCAGAAGGCATGTTCGGACTCTTGCTGTTCTCCTCCCTGTGGGCTGGCAGCTAAGTCTCCTGCCCCAGGAATCTCTTCCTGGGGTGATACGTGGACATTCCCCTGGGTAGTCATGGGTTCCTGTCGAATCCTTGCAGAGGATTTAGGGATGGTCTTGGAATCCTTGGGCTCCCTCCTAGGAGGGATACAGGATCCCAACAACGAGGTTCGAGGGGCCCCTTCCTCACGAGACAATTCTCCTGCCTGAAGCGAAGTCTCCCCCCCTGGTGCCGGGGGGAAGACTACCGGTCCACTGGACTCACCTGAGGACGGAAAGGCCTCGTCCACGGGAGAAGGAGAGAGTACTCGTGCAGGAGAGGGAACCCTCGAGACCGACCTCTTGGGAACCAACTTCGCCCTGGGGGAAGTCACCACGAAGTCCACTCCTCTCTTTCTCTTCAGCGAAGGAGAGACAGCCGCTGGTTTGTCACCCTGGCCGGCGAGTGCTGGTTTCATAACCCTCACTAACGCCCGTGCCAGCGGACCAAACCAAGTCTGCTGCTCAAAGGACACAGAGTCCGAAATCCTCGCTAAGGTGAAAGGGATCGGGCGATCCTTTGGAGTGGACACGACGGTACCTGCCTGAAAAGAAGGTGGGGAAGAATGTTGTAATGACCTGTCCTCGTCCTGCAATACCAACCTGTGCTTGGATGGAGGTGATCCCGAGTGCCGTCTAGGAGCACGCGTCCCTGCTGCTACCACCGGCTGTGGAATTCGCCGCGAACTATGGTCGCGCGAGGGTGAACGGTCGCGCAAAGGCGAATGGTTGCGCGGGCGTACAGGCGAGCGGTCGCGCGGGCGCGCAGGCGAGCGGTCGCGCGGGCGCGCAGGCGAGCGATCGCGCGGGCGCGCAGGCGAGCGATCGCGCGGGCGCGCAGGCGAGCGATCGCGCGGGCGCGCAGGCGAGCGATCGCGCGGGCGCGCAGGCGAGCGATCGCGCGGGCGCGCAGGCGAGTGGGCGTGAGGGTGGGCAGGTAAAGGAACACGTGTCCGAGGCGACGAACGCAAGCGATGGCGCGACGGCGAGGGATCGTGCTGCCGCGTAGGTGAAGAAGATCGCTGGCGATAATGATCACGTGATGGTAAGCGATGGCGAGCAGCATGTGAAGGTGAATGATTGCGCGCAAGAGGGCGATCATTCAGGGTTGAGCGATGAGGAGCAGCATGCGTAAGCGGGCGATCGTTCAGGGTTGTGCGATGGCGAGCAGCATGCGTAGGTGAATGATCGCGTGAAAGGGTGCGATGGTGATCAGCATCCGCAGGAAGGCGATCGTTCAGGGTTGTGCGATGAGGAGCAGCATGCGAAAGCGGGCGATCGTGCAGGGTTGTGCGATGGCGAGCAGCATGCGCAGGTGAATGATCGCGTGAAAGGGTGCGATGGTGATCAGCATCCGCAGGAGGGCGATCGTTCAGGGTATTGCGATGAGGAGCAGCATGCGAAAGCGGGCGATCGTGCAGGGTTGTGCGATGGCGAGCAGCATGCGAAAGCGGGCGATCGTGCAGGGTTGTGCGATGGTGATCAGCATCCGCAGGAGGGCGATCGTTCAGGGTATTGCGATGAGGAGCAGCATGCGTAAGCGGGCGATCAGGCAGGTTCGTGCGATGGCGGGCAGCATGTGAAGGTGATCGCTGGCGAACTGGTGATCGCTGGCGAGCTGGTGATCGCTGGCGAGCTGGTGATCGCTGGCGAGCTGGTGATCGCTGGCGAGCAGAAGGTCGACGCGTGTCCTGTGAGAGGATAGGTTCACGAGCAGGAACGGGAAGATCGCTGGCGCGTTGGCGAACATGTGTTTCTGACACACGATGGTGAGCAGGGAGTTCAGCAGGAACTAAAGGGTGGTCAGAGACCGCAGGGCGATGGTCCTCAAATGAGCGCTGACGCTCGGAAGAGAGCTGACGAGCAGGAGAGCGCTGGCGAGGGGGGCGAACCTCAGGAGAGAGCCGACGAGCAGGTGAGCGTCGGCGAGCAGGAGAGTCTTGGCGAGCAGGAGATCGTCGACGAGCAGGAGATCGCTGGCAAGCAGGAGATCGTCGACGAGCAGGAGATCGCTGGCGAGCAGGAGAGCGCTTGTGCGCTGGCCCTGCTCGCGTAAGGGAAGAATCCCTTAGCCCCGAAGGGACCGTTGCCCGTCGGGTGACGAGTTCTCCAGAAGGCGAAGATCCGGCAGGAGATGGAGAGCGGTCCGCAGAGAGGTTCAAGGAGGGCGGAGTAGTCGGTTGAGGCTGACGAGGAGAGTCCCCCCCGGAGGACGAAGACCCAAAAAGGCGCCTCTTAGTCCCCCTGTAAGGGGAAGGGAGGCCCTTGTGGCGTAGAGGGCGGTGAGCCTTACGGCGGAGGCGGCCTCGGGGGAGATCGTCGGGACCATCGGTCCTCCGAAGGGGAGTCTCCTTCAAAACACTTCCCTCAGAAGGAAGCTGGGCAGCAGTCGAGACCGAAGGACTCACTTCCCCCTTCGAAGGATGCACGGAAGGAGGAGGAGAGCCTAGAGCACCATCACCAGCAACAGCACCTGCGTCGGAAGGCCCAGCCACGTCGGAGGCCTCTGTCACCACGACGTCGACAATAGACAGAGGGTCTACCTCCGCTACCACCGGCGACTGTTTAACAGCGGCCCCCAACGAGACAAGGTCAATAAGAGCGACCCTGGAGGGCAAGCCCTTAAGCCCCAGGGACGACCAAATCTGCAACAGATCATCACTGGATAAAGAATTATTATCAATAACCTCCCCCGGAGGAGGAGGGGGAACCGCCTCGCTATGGGAGGCGACGCCCTCTCCCCCCACCGAAGGTAGGGAAACAGAACAAGGGCCTGCGCTCCCACTCGGACGACTCTCCTTAGGAGGCGGACGAGGGGGAGCTTCGGAGGAGGTTTGGGCGGCGGAAGAAGAGTCCCGAGAACCTTCCTCCTTCAAGGCTAACCCCGGAGGAGAACGGTCTCTCTTGGACTTCTTCTTACGCCGACGGCCAAACCTCTCCCACTGGGAGGCAGACCACTCCCTACACTCACGGCACATGTTATCCTGGTCGCACCGTCGGCCCCGACATTGAGGGCAGAGGGTGTGAGGATCCGTACTCACGTCCGACATGAAAGTCCCACAAGGACGGCCGGCAACTCCAGGGCATGTCCGCATATTAAATAAAAGAAAATAACTGAAGGTCAACTTCCAACCAATCACACAAGCTGTAAAGAAAAAGAAGAAAATTAAAGGCTGTCAGCGAAGGCGATGAACAGACACGTCTGATCACCGCCGAGCCAAAAGTGAAGTGAAGCAAGTCACCGGTGTGTGGAGGGGGGAGGGGTAGCAAGCTACCCTTCCCCACCCCCCGCTAACTAGCGCGGGGGTAATTAACCCTCGTTAAAAACTATTGGCTCGTCATTTCAGCTGCGCTAAAAGTAAACCCTTTGTAAATAGCGTGGTTTGTATTTCGGTTACGGAACAACTTACTTTTAAAATTCTATTTATTCCTTTTACCCACCTAACAGGTTAAAAAAAAATTGAATACAAAATGCCTTCCTCAATTTTTCCACATTCCCTCTAGAGAAGATAATAGCTTTCTTTGTCCATTTCTTTTATTGGGCAGTTAAGTTTCATTTAAACA
Organism: Palaemon carinicauda; assembly: GCF_036898095.1. Taxonomy (NCBI): domain Eukaryota; kingdom Metazoa; phylum Arthropoda; class Malacostraca; order Decapoda; family Palaemonidae; genus Palaemon; species Palaemon carinicauda. The sequence continues at coordinate 141,199,721 of NC_090725.1, forward strand.
GGACGGAAAACATTAAGGGAAAAGGTTCTTAATTTTTCTCGTGGGTGATAGGATTTCAAGACATTCTCTCTCCAAGAAGGCTGTAACATTTCTCATCAAGGAATTTTTCTTTGAAAAGAATTTTGGCAGGAGCTCAGTGGCAAACCAAGTTGGCTTTTGCCAAACATTATTTAAAAGAAATTGATTTTCTTTCAAGAATTATTGGGCAATTGGTGCTGTGGTAGCTAAGGGTGATGTATAATAAAAAAAAAAAATATTCTGTTCATTAATTTTCTTAAATTTGGTTTGTTATTGGGTATAAGTTTTCCCAATCATAAATTTCAGGGTGTTGGGTATTATAATATACAGTAATTCAAAGTTAAGTATCGGTATCAAAACCTTTGATGTCAGGATGCCATATAACTCCAAATCAATCAATCAATCAATCAAAAGTTAAGTATTAAGGATGGAGGTGAAAGGACTTTCAAGTTTCAAATTCCTTATACAGCACTATATTTTCATTCTCTCATGGGCTTTTAATATTATTCTTTCAATCTTGTTACCTAAGTTATTACAAGATAGTAATTGGTTAACGGTTAATAAAGGCAATTCTCAAGTAATTGGTGTAGACATTTAGGCCAGAGCATTAAATGTTCCATCTTTTTCTTTCATACCCAACCTCCATCAGAGTGTGGGATTTGGTATTACAAATGTCAGAGGAGGTTCTAAGGTAAAAACCAAATTTATATCCTCAAAGGAATTATTTCTAGACTCACCTGGCATTTATAAACCTGGCCTTTTCCATCCCACCTCCCCACTGGATAGTGATGTCCAGAGGCTATTGAACATGTTTCAACTTGAGGACTGAAAACACATAGCTGCTGCAGAGTGACCTCACACTCATTGTCATGCATAATGCATAGCCATATTATCTCAATACTCCACAAGAGGGACAAGACTTTTCAAGGAAGAAAGTGGGAAATTTCTTGTTTTTTAGGGTAGAAGTTGAAGTTTAACTAGCTCTGCGAGTGAAGCATTATGAATATCAGATGATAATAGAAATAATTAATTTAACTAAATTCCATTAATCCACAAGTTGCCATGCAGACAGTGAAAGATCAAACCAGCACAGTACCTTTGAAACAGATAAGCATAAAAAATGATGGATCATTTCAATTCAGATAGTTCCAAAATATCTTGAGAAACCAGAACCACAAAGATATTCTGACTTCGAACATAGACCATGCACAAAACTTCTTTAGAAAGAAAATGTAATTGGTTGGCATAAGACTAGCTTTTTCAAGAACACACAACAAATTAAAATGTGGCTGTTAAACTTACCAGGTCTGTTATCATTTCCTTCTTTAGTAGAACTTCGATGATGGTGACGATGTCGATGGTGTCTGGAACGACGTCGATGCGCCCCAGGAACATGAACACCCACATAAATGGAGTGAGCACGATGTCCCTCTAAGTCTTCATTTGTGTAAGAGTGATGTTGAGATAAACCAGGATCTCTAGGGGGCTCCTCATCTGGGGATGTGGCAGCTCCTCCTCCTTCCATCTTCTTAGTGCTGTGAATATAAAAAAAAAATAATTTAATTCAAAACAGAATTAAAAGTTGTCACTCATTTTTGTTTCCAGATTAACCACCAACCACCTTTTTCAATCAATCAAGAACAATCCAGTAAAACTACTGCACAGCTAAATAATAAAAAGTATGGTTGGACACAATCCACTGGGCTTAAAGTAACTTCACCTTGTTATAAAGTATGTACACAATGCTTTAAGTTATTCCTAAACCATACAGGATGCATAGGTTAAAATAATTTACATGAGAAGTTTAAAAACACAGAGTATCCTGTGTCATAGCATCAATGTCACATTATTAAATCAATTGAAGACTTAATATTTCTCACAGCTTTGTGTAAGTACAAGACTAATTTTGCTACACCAGAAATTTATTGAAATCATATTTTTTAAAAATACAACGTACAGCAGCTGAGGTAGTTTCAATCCTTCTTTGTGACTACAACTACTGTACTGTGTTTACCTAAGCCTTAGTTAGTCCTAGAACAGCTTTTTTAAGAGGCTACAGAAGACAATCAGAACAAGTTTTAGTACTAACACACGTACCACAACCAGCTCGAACCACTAAGTGTTGCATTCCTTTAAGTGTTGGATAATACTTCCAAAGTTCAAATGTCAAGAGTCAACAAGTAGAGCAAATTGAAAAATAGTTTAGATTAATAAAAGGGAAAATTGCGGATAAAATGTTAATTACTAAAATGAGTTACAATTCTTAAAGTCTGCATCAGATGACTTCTACTTTTCCTTCTTTTACTAAACATTACATAAAATGGAAGTATCATAAACAATACAGGAATCCACGAAGGGGCTCAACAAAACACAATCATGCAGGAGGCCCCATCTCACAGCAACTAGAATGCAACTTTCGAGCATCTCTTCGTGGCCCTGTTAATTGGTTAGGGTTAGAATGGTACAAAAAGGTGAGGTGTAGGCAATATTACTCTATGAAGAAAGACTTACTTTTTCCCCATGATATCCACTGTCAACGCTGAGCTACTGGGAAAGGGGGAAAAAGAGCAAAGAGAAGGGATCAAAGACACAACAATAACTGTGAAGGCAGGAAGACAGATAAAAAAAAAAGGGTTTTTAAAAAAGTACCTGCAGATGAAATTACACTATAAAAGGGCAGAAAAAGAATGACAGCATACATACTGATCTCATCACAGCATCACTCCTGTGAGTGCAAAGATATTAGTCTACTGATTTCTTCACAAAGGGGAGTACTGTACAAATTCAACACATTTAGGTCTACAAGAAATCTAGCAAAACCCAGTAAAATGTATCTTTTATAAATAAATTTTTGAAGATCCTTAATATATGTCTCAAACATTGAATATTGAGACAAACCACTCAGAAAAGACTACAATGAGATCCTGATCTGACAAATTTGAAAAAAAAAAAAACTCTCAACTTGCATGTTCACCTTAAAAATACACCCTGCCATAGCTTTATCAACAAGAGAGTGAATATCTTAAATTAAAAAAAAAAAGTCCTCTTAGCTAATGCACACCATACTACAATTACTCATGCAATTCAAGAACACACTTCAGTGCAGAATAACAAGGAACCATCCACTCTAAGAAAACCACAGAGAAAATCATACACTTTTACAAGTTTTTTCCTTTACATTATATTAAATAAACACATTTCACCAATTCAACAAGTGTGAGGTATTCTATACTAAACACCATTCAGAACAATAATAGACCATTCAGAAGAATAAAAAGGGGGATTACAAAATCTCACCAAATAGACGAATAGTTTTTACATCAGTTCTTTTTTACCATTTGCATTTCCCTTGCACAGATGTGGTACCAGGTGTAAATATTCAGATTTTGACCAAATGTGTTTATGATGAGGTTGCTACTTGAAGGAAGTTCAAAAGGCTTTCACGCCAATGGAGTCTTACCCTTTCTTAATGTTTCCCATTCAAATAATGACCAGATCCAAATTTGCTAAACACTTTCTGATCAAATACCTAGTGTGTAGAATGTTTTATTTTTTGCTGGCAGCATTCCTGGCACGTTGTATGGTGTGATAATCAGCAAACTACTGGAGCAAGGGGTTTGCATTCAATGCATTCCCTTGTATGATATCACAGAAATCATAGATAGAATAAAACACAAAGTCCTGGTGTTTTGCATGGATGTGGTGCCAAAGCAAAGAAAGCCATGATCTAGCAGTGTTGTTTCAGGAGAAAAGCAGGATGTTTTGGCAGAAACACTTTATGAAACAAAGGAAAAGGGGCAGTGTGAGTGGTAATGGGGAGGGCAGTGTTTTTGGTTCCCAGGTAAATAAATGGTGCAGCAGCAGAAGTTCCAGGATCACCACATGATTTCCACTGGATTATCGTACATGAGCCTTGAAATTATCGTTTTTTAACCAAAGTTATCGTACACACTTTCAACATAATTATTAACGAGTAACTTAAATGACTTATTTCAAGGTATTTTAGTATAATTGTTTAATTAACACATTATATATATATATATATATATATATATATATATATATATATATATATATATATATATATATATACACAGTATACCTAAGGTATGTATCGCACATCGTACCGACCCAAAATAATCGTACATGTAAGATAATTATCGTACGTATGGCAACCCTGTAACTATTATTCGTACTGTCATAAAGACCTTAGAGAACAATGTAACCGTAAAAAATTAATTTCATGATTGTACGGTCAATGCTGGGTGACATGAAAAACTTTAATATTATTTTTGAGTACATACTCCAGAATAGAAGATTATAAGTAAAAAATAATTTTCTTTAAGTCTGTATCTATCCACAGCTTGGTTAGGAAAATAGTGTTAATTTGGCTGCAAATTAAACCAAGTTAGATACATGTTTAATGAGACATAAGTGAGAAGAGCACAAGATGATAAAGATGATATATGGAGTTTGATGCTAAAGTCCAAGCACTGAAGCCAAGAAAGTCATTCGGCACTCAGCAAGATGAATGAAATAAGAGAAGGGGCTCAAGAGATAGAAGTAGAGGAATAGATAAGAAGCTGGTAAAACTCAATACTGTATGGTGCATAAATTGCATAAAAATCACAATTAAACGAATTCATAATTTCACCGCTGAGTTACAATATCCCTTCCATTCCCTCTTTGGTGTTTGACAGTAGAAAGGTCGTTTTACCCAGGACCCGTGACTCTACGTGAGTCTTGCTTTAACGGTTAACAGAACCGCTGTTTTTACCATGAGATAGTTTTATCAATTCCACGTTTTTGGTAGATTCTAGTTTTCAAAGTAAGTTTATAATAACATGTTTTTCTTTATTCTTCGTGTAATTTGTCTCAATTTGTGTTGAAATATGTGAAAAGTAACAAAATTATGGCAGCATGCATCCGAAAACAAGCTCATGTTGACTTCGGCGGGTGTTATTAAATTTAAATTTACCATTACGATACTTTATAATATATCTATTTATTTAATATTATTTATTGGCAAAACCTATATCTAAGGGAGAAATGTAGATTAGTAAATAAATTTTGATTCACATTACTTGGTAATCATTTGAAAACAATGATGGTATTCGGACAAAAATACTTCCGACCAATCAGCTATTAAGAAATTTTCCGAGCTAAACGGGCACCCCGGCGAGTCGGTGCAAATATGCCTAGCTAAAAATATTGACTATAGTGCCTTGTGGAGCCCAACTGAACGTTGGGCGAACTAATCTCTCTTGGGGAGTGCGAAGAGCATGCCCAAACCATCTCCATCTACACCTCATCATGATCTATCTCATCAACATATGGCACCCGAATAATCTCTTATAGTTTCCTTTCTAATCCTGTCCTGCCATTCAACTTCCAATATCCTTCTGAGGGCTTTGTTCTTAAATCTACTAAATCTATTAGAGATTGTTTCATTGTCATACCATGACTCATGTCCATAGAGTAATACGATCTCACTAAACTGTGAGATTTAATTTCCAAGTTTTACTTAACCTAGCCATTGTTTGATTTGCTTTTCTCAATCTTTCACTAAACTCTTATTCTAAAGACCCTGTATTGGAGATTATAGTTCCTAAATACTTAAATGATTCTCAATTCATTTCATTTTGCTTTGCATACTCCGTTCTCATCATCTCTGTCTTTCTTCTATTTACCTTCAGCCCAACCTCGTTTGATATTTCATGCATTCTGATAAGCAAGCATTAAAAATCCTTTAGTGTTCTGCTAACAAGGACAGCATCATCAGCATACTCTAGGTCTGTTGAATTCCTATCATCAATCCAGTCCAATCCTTCTTCACCAACTCTGACTGTTTTACACATTACAAAATCCATGAGGAGGATAAACAACATAGGTGACAACACATTCCCTTGGAGTACTCCATTGTTCACTGGAAATTCATTTGATACGACTTCATTAACATTAACTTTGCACTTGCTATGCTCATAAACAGACTTAATCAAATTTACATATTTATGGGGAATTCCATAATAACACAGGACTCTCCACAAAAGTGGCAGGTGCACACTATCAAAGGCTTTTTCATACTTCACAAATGTAATCAAAAGGGGATTTCTATATTCTACGTATTGCTGTACAACATGTCTCCAAACGAAAATTTGGTCAGGGCAACTTCTACCTTTTCTAAATCCTGCTTGTTCATCTCAGCTTTTCATCAATCTTTCTCTCCAGTCTCTTTAGAATACGCATACTTTATATTTTCATAACAACTGACGCAAGTGTTATGCCTCTGTAATTATTGCAACCAGTCAGGTCTCCTTTTTTTTTTTTTTTTTTTTGCTATTTTCACCAACACTCCTAACTCCCATTCATCAGGTTTTGCCTTTTCATACGACATTCTACAAAATAATCTTATAAGTAGTCTGGGAGTCACATCATTTTCAGCCAGTATCATCTCAGCATAATATATATATATATATATATATATATATATATATATATATATATATATATATATATATATATATATATATAATTATATATATACTATATATATAATTATATATTTATCTTTATATATATACGTATATAAAGTATTTATAAATATATATACACACACACACACACACACACATATATATATATATATATATATATATATATATATATATATATATATATATATATATATATATATATATATATATATATATATATATATATATATATAAATCATAATAGAAGAATGATTTTAATTAACCTGTTATGACATATAAAAATATAATGCAGTGCATTTTAATTACAATGCAGAAAAATCTAATGTGATATAAGAAATTCAGAAGAGTTCAGAACCCATAACATTGAGCACGTGTGCTGATACGTGGAAGTTGGACCAGAGGTGATTTCATCCAAAAGAGGGATGCAATTCAGAAGTTAAGATATATCCTCGTAAATGTTTTTAGTAACATAAATATGGAGTTCTTTTACTACAAAGATCCTTAAAAGCATTTTGGGATCAAGGTTTTTGATGACGTATCAAGCAACAATTAGCTAATGCATACTCGAAGTTGAGTATATAAAGGTTAGTTTGGGATAACGAAGGACACACCACTCTGGAAGTTCAGCTACAATAGTCCAAGTTGAGTTTCCTTTAGGCTCTGATCTCTATGATAATAATTCTTTGATTGTGTTGACTGTTCTTAAGGAACTGAAGTGATAACATAACTGCTTTTTGATTTCTCATGATTTAGCACAGGCGAGTGTGGTTTGAGATGTAAATATGTGATTATGTAATCTGATCAGTGAAAATAGTGCTTGATACTGCTTCATATTCACTAAGCAATAAATTTGTGAGAATTTTATATTCTATCTAAATTATTAATAAAATTATTTTTGTAAGGCATCCATATTATTTAATTCTAAAAGAACTCCAACTAAGAACATTTCAATTAAATATTTCATGACTGACTTCCAGAACTTGTAAAACAAAAACCTAACAACCAAATGGATGAAATCTTTTGAAGAAGGAAAATGAAAACGGTCAGATGTTTTTGGTAATTATGACTTGAGGTTCAGAGAAAAAACATGCCTTCTACTACACCGGCACGCAAGACCAACTACAAATGTACAATGGCCAGCCCAACAGATGGGCCCATTGGCAAAGGGGATTGTAGTATTCACAGTGGTTATTCAACTATGCTAAAACTCCTTCCTAGTGCAGCAAGACGGGTAGCTACAAATACAGGATTGCGTCAATCCAGCCATTCATACCTTCGCCTACAATGGCACTCACAAAGGTTGCGGTGGCCGATGTGGTAACGTCCCTGACTGGTGAACGCCCGACTGGGGTTCGATTCCAGCTCAAACTCGTTAATTCCTTTGGTCGCTGCAACCTCACAATCCTTGTGATCTAAGGATGGGGAGTTTGGGAGAGCCTATAGGTCTATCTGCTGAGTCATCAGTAGCCATTGCCTGGCTCTCCCAGGTCCTAGCTGAGATGGAGAGGGGGCTTGGGCGCTGATCATATGGTATGTATGGTCAGTCTCGGGCACTGTCACTGTCCCTTGCCTTTTCCATTCATGAGCAGCCTTTAAACATGCCCCACCACGCCCACATGAGAAATGATATGAAGGCTACCCTCCAGCAGTTACTGCACGAGACCAGGAGGGAGTGATGCCCTGTATGTAACCCATTAATAAAACGTTTTCCTCTACTTTCCATGTCAGTTAAATTATCAATTATTTCTATTTCTCACTGTGAATTAATTTTCATTCATCTGATGTTTGGATGGACTAAATTATCCATTAATTACCACAACAAAACCTTTAAAATGAGTGTATATGTGTATTTATAGACATGTGGGATGCATAGTGAATTTTCTTTATTTATTATGGGAGAAATTGGCTAAGTATAGGAACATTTTAATTTGCAAGATCACTACCAGAGCAATTAAAACTTGCAAACCAACGAGAGAGAGAGAGAGAGAGAGAGAGAGAGAGAGAGAGAGAGAGAGAGAGAGAGAGAGAGAGAGAGAGAGAGAGATTAAAGGGGCTGTATTTTTAAATTCTACTCAACTTATAGTAATTTCTCTTCTGAAAACAATGACTGGCACAATTACCTGTACTAACATTACTGAAATATATGCAGCAATGTATACTGGTGAAGAATGTATTGTAACAGCTTAAGTGTTTACATATGTGTCTAACTTTTTACTTTTACTGTTCACCAATCTACCTTATAGCTAATTTATTCCTACATTTCAGTATTTTTTTTTTTATTTGAGTGGACATTTGAATATTTTGATAAGAATAATTTTTGTAAATATAACTGCAACTAAAATTTCGTTTGAAAATACATGTTAATTTCTTCTTTCCTTTTTGAAAATTGGAAGATTTAAAAAGCAGTAATTCAGATTTCTGTGCAGTGCATTATGGGTAAAATTACTGTCCTTTTGCTGTCGTCTTTTCCTTACACGCGACTTCAGATGCAGTTTATTCTCTCTGATACTGAACTCTGAAAAAGGATCGCCTTCCTTTAAAACTGCCGATGCTATTAACATGGGATTTATCTTGAATAAATCGGGGACAAAAGAATTTGGCAGACATTGTGTTAGAAAAAAAGAAGAAAAAAAGAATAAGATGAAAATGAAGTCGTCCATTCTGATTCAACATACAAACATAAACTACAGGAGTAGTGAACCCACTTAAGGGAAGCAAGGTATAGGTGAAGGGAGTGCACTGCACTAAGAGCGGGTGGTGGGGTTAACAGGAGAGGGGGAGGGATTCTTCTACACCTGGAAGGAGCAATGTGTATGGAAAGGAGAGGAACGAACAGCTAGGGTTAGGGGGAAAACGAGGCTAGAAAGGGTAATGAAGGGGCAAAGGAGAGTACGCTCACACCAGCTAAGGAAAGGGAAACGATAGTGAACGGGAAATAACAGAAAAGGGAAGAAAGAAAGGGGGGGAAACAATATCAAAAGAAATTGTATATAAAAAAATTAGGTACAGGTATAGAGTTAAGAGGTAACAACAATGGAGACGCCCAACAGAGAGAGAGAGAGAGAGAGAGAGAGAGAGAGAGAGAGAGAGAGAGAGAGAGAGAGAGACCGTTGCAATAGATTACAAGCACCAGGCGATCGACCTTGACTTACCAACACCGGCTGCTGGACCTTCCCTCCGCCTTCCACAGACCGTCTTTTTGACGGGAGTTGGGAGCTCTTCTTGCATGCTTGTTATGCACCAAAGATTTCAACACCGGAAGATGAAATTAATTACGAATCACAAGCCGACGGGGATGCTAGCTAGACCCAAAGGAAAGATCCAAGTTTTTGAAATTATATGGGAATCTATCTAAGCGATTAAAGAACATAACGATCCGGAAGGTAGGCTATATCAAAACGGAATAAATTAATAATCAAGGAAAATCTCAACGCCAATTGACAAAACAAAATTAAATACAAGAATCTACTATGAATACACAAATCTTCATCTTAAATAAACTAAGGAAATTTCGAAAACTCATGAAACAAAAATGCCAATTAGAAACGTTCATGCCTAGCAATCTTATGGACGGGGTCAGAGAACAGCTCCAGCTTGACAGTTTCTAATAGTGTAGGAAACCTCACCGAGTTTGTGAGCAAGGGAAGCCTATAAGTGTACCTTCTGAGTAACCAGCAGCCATTGCCTGGCCCTCCCTGGTCCTAGCTTATTGGATGGGGGGGGGCATAGGTCCTGATAATTTGTGTATTGGTCAATCTCTGGGGTATAATGTCCTGTCCCTTGCTTCTTCCATTAATGAACGACCTTTAAACCTTTTAAAAGCTACTAAATATAAATTATAGCCGGATATAATTTTTGCCGGGAGACGGTTCAATGCCCTTTAAATTTACTCGGACCTTAAGTAATCCACGTTATCCAGCAAATGTCGCCATTAAGCGAACATAAACGAACAATAGTCCCAAAACAGACCTGATATTCAAATAAGCTAACACAGAACCTACAGTATATGTCGTCTGCAAGTAACCTCACATGGGTTGACTGCAAAGTAG
>NC_090725.1:141215281-141227781 GCF_036898095.1 Palaemon carinicauda
CTCAGTTGGGAGGTATAAAAACAGCCGCACTATTGTGAAGACCAAAGAAGTATAAAACGATAAAGGGAAAAGAAAAACAAGTTGAAAAAGGAAGTGCTCTTAAATATATTAGATGAACGATACAGTTAAACTAATATTGAAATAAATAAAAAAAAAAAATGGATGAAAATAAGAAGTAAGGTACAATTAGGATCACGAACAAAGTAGCAAACGATGCATCAATCCGAACAAAAGAATGAAGCAAAGAAATGTCAAGACGCCGTAAACCTCCGGACTGACCTTGACAGAGATCAGGGAGGAAAGGAGGCGGGGCAAAGGCCACGGAAAACTATGTACAGCATCTGGCTGGCGATATACAAAATCGGGTTTTAGGGCTCAAGATCAAGTATAAACTCAGCTCGAGGTGGTCGATAAATATTAACTTTAAAAAAAATCGTTCTCATTTGCAAATTTAACGACTGTCTTCTGAAAGATAGTCCTTATCAAGTTCATTGTTTTAAAGCAACATTAAAAAATGCTCACGAAATCATAACCTACACCTTTTCAGGATGGGAAAAAAAGTCTACCCAAATTCCAAATTAAACTTTACATGTAACATTGAAACATTCAACGAATGTCCCATAAAGTACACAAATATTACTAATATGGGAAAATACAAATTATTACTAGACCGGCGCTATAATAAATCCGACTTTCAGCGACACGTTTTAAAAGATGGTGTTTCTAGAACAACTTATGACATATTACATGCTCATAACTTTTACCCAAAGGCAGCCATTACTGGTGGTAACATTAAATCACACAAGTTCGACGAAAGAGAGTCACACGAGCCCAAACATGGGCGACTACAGTTTCACTGCATACACAAATTGGAACGGCATGGTTGCGACATATGCTCAAAGATGCTATAATAGAAGCCGTACTCGCATAACACAAACATGAGGTCCCATAGCTAATTAGTTTTGCAGCTGCCTTCCTTGCCTAAAGAAACTTCAAGTCCACCAATGCCATTTTTCTAATATATATAATATTCACCAGTGCATCACCACTCTCGTTTCAATTTAACTTCCTGTGAGGTCAGAGTCCTTAACAAAACATCTTTAAACAATATAACATAAGTATACTGGAATCATGATTGTGGTAGCGTATAGAAAACGTCCGTCTCGCAATCTGTTGGACGAGAATTCGAGCCACGCTCACGCCCAATAGTTTCTGCAGTGTCGCAGACCTAGCGAGCTAAGGATGAGAGGGTTAAGGGGAGCCTATAGAACTATCTGATGAGTCATCAGAAGTCATTGCCAGGTCCTAGCTTGATGGAGAAGGGGTTTAGACGCTGATCATATGTACATACAGTATGGTCAGTCTCTAGGACATTCTCGTCTCTTTTGCCTCTACCACTCATGATCGACATTTAAAACATTTCAAATAATGGTAACAAAGAAAAGTTTTTATCACATCACAAGAATGGGTCAACAAATTCAACTTTTCCCGTAGATGTAACACTGAAAATAGGTATACACATATTTCAAACACAGTACTGACTGAAACCTGTCGAAACAACGGTTGCAAATGGGTATCTTCCTCCTTTTTCGCCTAGGACTTAAAATTTCTCTATATATACCCCACCTTTTACTCAAACTATTGGTACAAAGTCTGCCCTATTCAGACAGGAACGTTTGAGTTCTTGTGACAATCTTGTTTCTGGCTTTATCTTTTATTCACAAGGTCTGTCTATTTGTCAATACACAATACAAGAAAGGCGGAATGTCTTAATTGAAATGTTTCTGTAGACTTGATCACACGTTAAGAACGCCCTTACCGAGACGAATCAAAGCTGCTGGTTTATCTAGCAAATATTTGGGACGTCTATTTCGTCGGGATACAAATGAAGATACCGACAAAATAAATTAATGGATAAATGAACCACAAGAGCACAAACCGACATTCTGTCTGTTATTTGAATAAATTCGATCTCTTTGCATCATGAACACAATAATTAACATTAAAGAGCTGTAATATAATTTTCAATGTTACAAATGGAAGAGCCAGCATTCTAAATTATACACCTTTTCTGAAAAGATGAACCGGGTTTCATGACAATGTAACATAAAGACCGTTTTGATAACCTCGAGTGAATAAGAGACTTACATCCTTAAACATAACCATTTTCAGATGGAATCAAGAAAGCCCAAAGATTGACAACAGAGCATCGACAACTACAGATCTGTTCTTGACTCACCTTATTTCAATGCTTGATGGTGGTCCTGTCCTGACAGGTTAAAACAGATTAACCATATCTTTTATTATTCCACTGTTAATATGAGATGAAATAAATAAAACTCAATAAAAAAAATATCCATAATATAAGGTTCACAGTTCGCTACCAGCCTCCCACACCCGCAAGACAATCCATCCGTGTTCAATAAAATGACCTAGACTACCAGCTTCATCCCATGAGAACGTAAAGTTTCCATACCCTTTACAAGAAGACAAATCCTATAAACTGAACACGCGCAAGACACACCCACGCTGTATAACAATACCAACAAAATGCTAAATATAGAACGCAGAAGCGTTACATTTTTAATAAGTAGTATCTTACTGTACATTCGGCAAAGGAATGATTTTTCCCATTCTACAATTTTCTGAAACCTGGCAATTATTTTTCTACTTCTGTAAAGAAATCTTCCCTAATCCGATTTCAAATTGACATATAACTCATTTAAATAGAACCTTCATGTTTGTTAATTAAGCTATAATACAGTAGTTACCTATATAGCAGCCGTACTCTAGTTCCTCTATGCACTTAAGATCCTGATACCTAGGCAAGGAACTTGGCTTTACTGCGACATCAATTTCACATCACTTTTCCCCGTACCTTGCCAATAATATTAAGGGCATCTGCAAAGTATAACAAACGCGCTAAAAATTAATTGGTCTCGTACGTATACTAAGCTCCAAGCAAATCTTTTGGAAAATGGGAAGCAACACAGTATGCCGATATATGTATGTATGTATGTATGTATATATATATATATATATATATATATATATATATATATATATATATATATATATAGGCAAAAAGGTTGAAAACTTTATTGGCTACGTAGCTTTTCTTTTTCACCATGATTGTGAGGCAATTCTACTTGCTAACCAAATCAGCAGAATGTTTAAAAATAAAACGGCAGTAAGCGAGTCACAGAAATTATAAACTGCATCTCAACATAAACTATCATGCAATAGAGCTACCGTATAAGCATTTCCTTTATATTCCAATTCACTTTTTCCTTTTCTGGAGGACAGCTCGAGGGACTTTATCAATACAACAAAATATACAAAGAAAACCAGCAAATATTTTACAAAGATCTTGGAAAAAATTAAAAACGATGTACCATATGCCAAAATGCCTTAGAGCCATCTTACTTGCAGATGTTATGATCGTCAGAAGAACGGCTTTTCATAAGTCTGCATATTTACAAAAATGTTTTATTTACTCTTGCACATGTCAGGTGCGGTCTAATAATTACCAGTGGTTAATTTTGTTTATTTCAAGTTTCACACATGCAACATGTCAAATGATGAAAATTAGATCGAGTCAAGTTTTAAAACGAAATCATGTGATGTCTGACACGCCAAACCCCGCCCTTCTCATGTGAACCTTCACAAAAACCGTCGAAAACACTATTATTGCTCTAATTGTTTTTGTAGAGTTGCAGTATTCGTCAATAATAGTAAACGAGTGTGAAGCTGAACTTGCTGAAATCAGGTGATGTTGAATTAGACCTTGCAAGGTCATAGAAGGTTAAAAGTCGTATTGACATTTTAAAGCTCATGCGTAATTTTCTATCGGTACTCCTTTGAAAGATTATGGCCCTCTTAAATTCTGTAACCTTGAAAATTCAACCCCATTGAACTTGGAACCAATCTAAAAAAAATATGCATTTTCATTATTTTGATAAGTGTTATTATATTTTCTGCATCAGACAACGGAGATTTTATTCTTCGTTTCAAGTAAATCGGATAATATCTAACAACGTTATAGTAAATGAAAACAGATTCGTACATTACGGGTCACTATTACCTTGACCCTACGAGATCCAAATTTAATGGGTCTTGTGTGTCATAGTGCATCTCTCGTGAAAATGCCGAGTAAATCAGTCAGGCAGTTTTCCCGTAAAGTTGCTAACAAAGAAACAAATACCCAAAGTAACCTACCAGAAATAATACCCATAAATATCTTAAATTTGGGGCCTGTTTAAAAAAAATGACTCGTAGTTGCTGAACTAGCTAATATAATTATAACTTCACACCAGTCAAATTCACCGAATGTAAAACATGACCTTCGCATAGCATTTAACATAATCATATAAGAATAAGGATTAGTTTAAAGTACGAGTTGCTTCCCTATTGTACTTTTACTAATATGCAATCCTTTCGGTACGCTACATACACGATATAAGAGTGGGAGTTCTACCCTTAAGTACACTAAAGATGATTCTGATCTAACACCAATATTCAATAAACCTCAATGACCGATTCAGATTTCAACTCTCAGTGGACTGCCTACGCAAGAGCCCGTGCCGCAATCACAGAACGAACAAAGAGACATGGCAGTACTTTAACGCTTACTTTTTAAACGCGGTTCAGTGGAAAAGCCAAGTTATGCAATATTTCTTAAATTCAAACCACTCTAAAACGAAAAAGTCACCAGGAAATCATACTTCCACCATAGTTTTGGAGTTTTGTATGGAGCAAGATGATAATGGTCAACCTATGGTCTATCACTTTTCCAACAATTTTTGGTAGCATCAAAAATACCAAAAGTAAGTAAAGGGATACTAATAATGAGTGTTATGTTTAAAATAACAGCAAAAATAAGTGACCAATCTTATATATTGTATATCACCACAGGGTTTGATTTTTTACTGTTAGTCATGTTAACCCAAACAACTTTTAATATCTGGCCTCTGAAAGTACATGCACTTTCAATAAACTATTTCTGAAGTATCTCAATCTATACTATGGCTTGTGTTTCTTACATGATCAATAATATAACCAATAGCTGATGTAAAATTTTTCTCTGGCACTGAATCATTCCACGAAACATCAACCATGCTAAGATTTATAACATCCGTGAATATATAATTTTGGTGACCACGGACTCCACGTTTCCCTAGATCTCCACACCATCTTGTTGCTACTAGGTAGGGGATTTTGATTTCATTGTTTTTTCTTTTGGCTTTTCAATACGATAATTAAATGAAATCTAATTTTGCTTGCAATGACAAGTTTGAAGGTGTCAAAAGGAAGACAGCTGCTCATGAATTATTCTAAATTCAGCATCCTTTTTCTCAAGAAAAAATTTCATTAGGCCAAGTAGGATGTTAATTAGCAGACAGTCAGTCCACTCACACTATATAATGGCATGTATCACAAATTGCTTATTACGTGGGTGTCATTCCAAGCGTTGAGTGTTTGAACAAGATCTAATCGGATTAAAAAATGTCAATCTATATAATCTATAGTCACAGAAACCAGATCAAATTCACCATCTATCTCGACTACCATTTTAAAAGAAAATTTAGACACTTGATCCTCGAGTTAATCTTGCCAGGTACTTATTCGATCTCACATCCAGATACTTGCTGCAAATATTATATGTTGAATAAAGATAAAGATCTCACGATGGCAAAAGAATGAAAAAATAAAGAAAATCTGATCGTGACCAGTAACATCTCTCATTTCCGGAACACGCTTTAAACTCAACACGACCACAGACTATAGGGTGCAGACTACAGAAGTCTGTGGTAAGATGGCTCTTTCACAGGCTGCTCTCGCACACCATTTCTCTTTGACGTCAAATAGGTTTAGCGGAGACGCTGAATGATTTTATTATTATTATTATTATATATATATATATATATATATATATATTAAAAAATTAATTTAGTTCATAATCACGTTAGTTTTACAAACGAATGCAACCTATCTTGAACAGTTTCACAGACATATTTCCTTCTTATTCACAAAATTAATGCTAATATTGTAAAGTAATTATAAAGTAAGGTCTTTATCAAAACTTTAAATGCCCTTAAAAAAGACAAAAGCTCCCCCCCAAAAAAAACTTAAACATACAAATAAAAAACTAGAACATTATAGCCAATAACTACGGTTATAGTTTTTTTTTATAGTTATTTAAGACAAAATCAAAGAGGATTCTTTTTTTTTTCACCCCTGCGGCATGATGTTATTAATCTATAGATTATAACTTTTATTTATAGACCTTGACTCATATAACAGTAAAACAGAAGGCCATCGGCTCTTTTCTTTGGGGGGGGGGGGTGTTAAGTAACATGGCTGGTTCTTTGAAACTTTCTTACCTCTACCTATCAACTTTGCCCAAGTTTTTCATATATGTTCCAGAAAAACAATGAAATAATTTATAAAATACGATTTCCTACTGAGCTAGCAGCTTTACAAATAATAACAGTAAAATGATTCATCGCTGTCAAAATGCCAAACTTGTTTTAGTCAAAAGAGCAACACAATAAATTACTCACACTTTCTTTTATATAAAACCATATGAAAGAATATTCAGTCACAACAACAGATCTTGGCCCCTCTCTCTCTCTCTCTCTCTCTCTCTCTCTCTCTCTCTCTCTTTATTTATATATATATATATATATATATATATATATATATATATATATATATATATATATATATACAGTATATCATTACATTAACTTCGAAAGTAATCGCCGATAGCGAATTCTGAAGTTTAACCGTCAAACACTATTATTATTATTATTATTACTAGCTAAGTTACAACCCTAGTTGGAAAAGCAAGATGCTATAAGCCCAAGGGCTCCAACAGGGAATAATAGCCCAGTAAGGAAAGGAAATAAGGAAATAAATAAACGATATAAGAAGTAATGAAAATTAAACAAAACTTCACACACGGCATTGGTGGTTATGAACGTGGTTAAAGAGACCAGGAGATACATTTAAGATGATTAGAGTGAAAAAAAAGTGTAAAACAAAAACCAAGAGGCAAAGGTGGATTTTACAATCTTCAGAGCGCGGCGAAAAAAAAATAAATGACAAGGTAACAACCGTTTTGGCGAACAAAGCAGAATGAAACCAACGGGAAATGCTCGCTAAACATGGCGTTGGTTAAGTTAAACCGGGAGAACACTAAATAAGAGAAATAATTGAGCATAAAACAAGTTGCCAATGACACTTATGAAAGAAAGAGTAAGTGCGATTTATTGTGTTAAAAAGGGCATTCGAATTAAATGAAATAGGAAGCAATAAATCAGTGACACAAAATGATACAGAGGTGGATAAGAACAATATAATATTTACAACAGGCAACCCGGATAAGATGACGGAGATAGAGATCTTGAAAAATAGATTATTTTACTTACACAAGAGAATGATGCAATTCAAGGAGGGATGCAGGAGAAGACAAAGAACACGACACAGCGATCTTGAACTCTTTAATAAGAAGGCGTAACGGAATGCAATGAAACAATGATATACACGCAAACCAAGTAATGGACTGAAGGTCGAAGTGGAAATAATTACGATGATGATCCAAACTGCAACTACAAATACGTGTTACAATAAATGAGTTTGATTAAACTACATTAAATAAAAATTATGTAAAAAATATCACAAAATACAAACTGTGCAAACTTAGCGGCAATCTTCCCAATCATGCCAAATAATAAAAACATTGATAAATGTTTTCTGCGGAAAATTATCGAAAAGCAGATAAATTAGAATAGATGGCGCGGTACTGAATTATGCAGAGCTGAACAAAGCCGAGTATTAGAAAAGAACTTCGAGGAATAATTTAACCTTTGTAAAATATTTCAATAAGAGGAATGGATATTAAAAAAAAAATAAACATAAATCACAATTCGACATTTCAGGAATATATACGGATCAAAAGTTATGATTCATCTTCGGTAAACACGATAACATGGATACAGTGAAAAAGAGATTCTGACGGTGGGAAATAAAGCGAGGTGAACAGAGCGACGAGGTTAAAAACCATGAGTCACTCTCCAAGGAATTCAATTCTGAGCCATGCTTTTTCCTCTCTCTCTCTCTCTCTCTCTCTCTCTCTCTCTCTCTCTCTCTCTCTCTCTCTCTCTCATTACTTGCACCCATAACTCAGCTGTGAGCATCCAACTGACGCAATGTTCTAGGAAAGTAAAAGGAAACTACGATAATATCTATGCAAACTAATGGTACAGAAATTCCTTATACGGTCCACTTCTAACTTTAAATATTGTATTATTCTTTTAGAATAGGATAGATATATACAGTCAATAGACAATATTCCTTGAAATAAGGACAAAGGTAAGATTTGAATACCTTTTTTTTTCGTAGGACAATTAGATTGACCATTCTACATTAATCACGAACACACTAAATAAACTAAGAGAGAGAGAGAGAGAGAGAGAGAGAGAGAGAGAGAGAGAGAGAGAGAGAGAATGAATACAGTATTCTCAGAAATTTCGTACCCATAAGAAATTCACAAAATATCCCTACAAACTGAAAATCTTTTACTTTTTCTTCTAAGCATTCGCAAAAAGCATCATTTTTTCTTAGACATCGCGGACCTAATTTTTGTCAACTGGAAAACAAAAGAAGAATTATCTGTGTGTAATTGACTATAAACGATTGTTATGAACCGTAGCCTTAAGGGATTATACAGAAGACACGTGTGGTTCCTTGAAACTTTAAGGTACAGTTCGAAGATTCTTTTTTTCTCTCTCTCTCAAGTCACAGTTTAGCAAAAACTCGATTACTTAATTAAAATTGCTAAAAGAATAGTAGGCCTAATGCCCGGGATGATTTTGTAGGGTACAAGATGATGTACTGTCATTCACTTTTTATATAAGTTCACAGCGGTGGAGAAAGAGGTTAGTGAATTCGTTGTAGTTCCTTCAGGCTAAGAAATAAGGAAGAATAAATACTGACACAGTGTGCCTAGTCTGACTTACCATAATATTTTGAAATGCCAGAAGACTCGGTTTAAATTTCAACAAGAATGAAAATTTACAAATTTATAATAAAATGATCGATATTGCACTTCGCCTGACCACTAGTTTCGTTTAATGTCCTCAGAGGTGGCGCAAAACATGCTTACATTCGAAATAGTTGATATAACTCACCTACAAAAATATTAAAGACACAGGTCTCACTTAGGTCCAAAAATCGTCCTCCGAGCACTTAATATTTCGAAGGAACGCGCCAGATGGCTTCTTACCCCTGCACATGCGCACAGGCGACTGACTTGCTGCTGTGGGCCCGGACTCGCGTCGGCCAAGCATTGTCGGCAACTCTGAGCGATATTTAACAATGCGTTTAACCCAGAAACCAAAATGTTTCGTCCGGGACCGGTGCTGAATGAAACTTGATTGCCAAGGTTATATTTTACTGTATACTCCAAAGATTTTCATTATCAATGCTACGGCCATCCATGTATCTACAGTACTAAATTTAGCCAATAAACTGTTATATCAAAATGTCTGTTACATTAGTACCGATATTGTAGTTCAAGCTAATATCGTAACGCCAATACCGATGATTTTTTTTCTTATGTTTCAACATACCGCCTCGAGTAAAGTAATTGACAACTGGTTACAGGGATCGTTTGATGCATAAGAGTAACAGCTGTCCTTAAAGTGTTAGCTATCAACTACATAACGCCATTTGATATCTGCTGATGCTATGCAACAATGCAATGCTGCTCTATCATTAAAGTACGAGCTACAAGATCTAACCAATACGTTGTGTTATGGTTATATCAACAGCTTGCAACATACAGCATCCCAACTCCGACGTTCTCTCTCTCTCTCTCTCTCTCTCTCTCTCTCTCTCTCTCTCTCTCTCTCTCTCTCTACGTCATAAGAGTTCCGTAAAGTGCAATTTCCACAAGTTTTCCAAATCGTGAGGGCGAGTCTTAATTTTGTTAGATTTGCATGACTCAGAATTTGCAGTTCGTATTCGTAAAAATTGTGAAAACTAAAACCAGACATGCACATGCTCAAATAATAGCGTTTAGTCTTGAACGTTTTATACTATACACACAAGCTCAATTTATTTCCTTCTTAGGGGCATTTCTTTCCGGTACGGAACCGCCAGCCTCTACCGACCGTCATGGAGACGCAAACACGAGATCCAACATTAATCTAGTCTCCATACCATTTACTTTAGGATGCGAAATACACTGCTTTTTCGACTCTCGACAAGTCCAAGAACACGAGCCTCCGGACCAGCGGCTACAGTTCTGCAACAGTGTTGAAACCTACTTGCTAATGGTTAATAATGACACCGTGTTTCGCATCCTGCCGGTCAGTGTGTACCTAATTATTGCCTAATATACAGGAAGGATGGTAAAAGCTTCTCTAAATATGGCATTTTTATTAGTTTATCACATTTATACAATGAAAATTATTAATGAGTAAAAAGAATATAGCATATTAGGTGTATAACTGCGTCAGTTTTTCTCTCCATTATGAAAACATATACGCTGGGCCGCACACACACACACACACACACACACACACACACACATATATATATATATATATATATATATATAATATATATATATATATATATATATATATATATATATATATATATATATATATATATATGCTAATTTTGCACATTTAGACGTGTTTCTGTGGCTGAATTGCTACAACATAGGAGCCTCAGTTTCTTGGGCCCTGGTTCGATTCCCCGGCCGACCAGAAGCTATTATCTTTGAGTTGATTCCCCCTTGGATCTATGATCCCGAGGTAATGAGAATCCAGATATTAGGAGCAATATAATATATGGCTTATATGAATGAATATATATATATATATTATATATATATATATATATATATATATATATATTGGTATATGACATTTGTTTAGTAGAATATGTTAGAATATGTATTATGAGAGATTGTTTTTGTAAACATTCAGCGGTTTTGGCTCAGCCAACTTCCACTGCAGTGAATTCTAGAATGTTAAAGGTCATGATGAGATAACAATGGAAACATTAACTGGTACACCACGAAAACCTTCTTTCATCTAAAATCAATTAATTTTATACACAGAGAAGATTACCAAGAGTCATTTTGAAAACTACAAGACTGATCGAGAAGCTAGCCTTAATCTTCACTGGATAATTAAGAGATAAACGAATTACCTCTAAAAGTTCACAGAAAATAAGCATACACTAAGCACAAAGAAACAGAAAAAAAACGCACTCGAACAATAAGAAATGTAACTGAAATAAAAATATAATGGGAATAACATCACAGTCGTAACGGCTCTTACAGCGAACAATGCCATCAACCAATTGAATCTAGCGTACAACACTCAATTTGCACAAACTAGAGAAAATGACGATGTCTTCTTGGTCACCACAAACGTGATAATGATATCTCAACAAATTCAACTACTAACAATGAAAAACATCTATTTAAAAGAAAAATTAAAGTATTCACTAATAATAAAATCTTCCGATACACACTAGCTTCGTAAAATAATAATCGGGTGATAACCTGAGTTAGCATTTACGTAACAAATTAATGATACTAACAGTAGTAATGGTGATTCTTAACTTAATAATCTCTCATATGTTTTCTTCCTTAATTTCATTCTTTCTGATAATCATAAAAGGAATGCTCATGCAGAGGAAGGGGAGGAGTGGATTCAATAGCATCATCAATTTCATTTTGCCAGTTGAAAATCACACCATGCAATTGCATGTCCCAAAATCTTGAATGTACTTCAAATAAACATAAAACGCCGAAAAACGAAACAATAACAAAGACAGCAAATAATATTCGTATATTTCTCCAAAGGATGATGGACCAATTTCTATCGAACTTGTGGTTGTATCTTTCATTCGTATGGTCTACATATGGAACCTTGCAGAGAGAGAGAGAGAGAGAGAGAGAGAGAGAGAGAGAGAGAGAGAGAGAGATTGCACTGACAAAGGTGAGAACGATCAAGGTTCTTCAATGAAATGTTTATATTTCTCTCTCTCTCTCTCTCTCTCTCTCTCTCTCTCTCTCTCTCTCTCTCTCTCTCTCTCTCCTCTGACGTCATACAAAAGATCAGGTATTTTCTGGCCGATTGTCTTTTATTCTTACGAAACTACTTCTAAAGAAAACAAAATGAATTACTTTAGCATGCAGAAGACAAAATTCTCTAAAATGTTGGGGAAAAAAATTGTCGATTGCTATCACCTTACTAACAAAAAAAAATTCTGTTGAGAATTCTTAACACCAATATCATACAAAAACAAAAACGAACATCACTCAACATATGACCAAAAAAATAAATTTCCTTCTTACCTTCAAAAATAATACCAAATTCTAATTACTTTCGTTAAAAGTAATGAAATAAAAATAGGAAGGCAAAAACTAATGAGATACGTGATAAAGAAATGGAGATACACAGACTTTAAGG
>NC_090725.1:141232781-141235281 GCF_036898095.1 Palaemon carinicauda
TTGGGATCATACACCGAACTAACAAATAACTAAAAAAAAGCTAAAAACAATGAATTGGAAAGGAATTAAACAAGTTTTGAACTGGGATATCATGTTTGACTTGCAACGAGGTCTTGGGCGCGTTTCATTGAGATCATAACTTGGCGAGCTCCGCTGTGAACGAAGACTTACGCATCCTTTTGAGAACAATGACTTTACAGCTGTTCATTAAAGCATTGTTGAAAGCTGTACGCTTAGCACAGTGACACCAAGCAATTTGCAACGCTTATACAGAGCATGTCAATTTATCACCTATTCTGAGTGAAGCATACCGGATTAACCTAATTAAGGATAGAGGAAATTTTAATAGATCCGCATATGGAACATCCTTAAAGGACTGCAGTCGGGTACAAATGAAACTCACATGATGGTGCATGCAGAATTCCTGTCAAGCATCCTTCTCTCTGGTTACGGTTCATTTCTGGTTACGGTTCATTTATGGTTACGGTTCATTTTCCCTTTGCTTACACACACAACGAATAGTCTGGCCTATTCTTTACATATTCTCCTCTGTCCCCATACACCTGACAACACTAAGATTCCCAAATAATTCTTCTCCACCCAAGGGGTTACTGCACTGTAATTATTCAGAGGCCACTTTCTTTTTTGTAAGGGTAGAAGAGACTTTAGCTATGGTAAGCAGCTCTTCTAAGAGAAGGACACTCCAAAATCAAACCATTGTTCTCTAGTCTTGGGTAGTGCCATAGCCTCTGTACCATGGTCTTCCACTGTCTTGGGTTAGAGTTCTCTTGCTCTCTTGCTTGAGGGTACACTCAAGCACACTATTCTATCTTATTTCTCTTCCTCTTGTTTTGCTAAAGTTTTTAGTTCATATAGGAGGTATTTATTTTAACGTTGTTACTGTTCTTAAAAATATTTTATTTTTCCTTGTTTCCTTTCCTCACTAGGCTATTTTCCCTGTTGGAGCCCCTGGGTTATAGCATTCTTTTTTTCCAACTTAGCAAAGAAATAATAATAATAATGACCGCTCGACCATTATCATGCAAAAGAATGGTTACAGAAAGTATTTTCTGGCACACATATACATACTATATATATATATATATATATATTGCAGCACATATACACATATATATACATATTTATATACACACATATATATATACATACATATATATATATATATATGTGTGTATATGTATATATATATATATATATATATTGCAGCATAGGAAGTTCTAATTCCCGATACAGGAGTTGAAGGATGAATTGGCAGTAGCTGGTTACTACAGACACACACACACACACAACATATATATATATATATTGTATATATATATATATATATATACACAATATATATATATATATATATACACAATATATATATATATATATATACGTTATTGTAAAAATATTATGAAATGTGATTGCATAAGAACAATAACGAGAGAGAGAGAGAGAGAGAGAGAGAGAGAGAGAGATAATTTACTTGTCACGAACACTCAGGGCTCAACACTCCATTACTCAACGTTTCTAAACGCAGCCGATTTATAAAACCTTTCCAAGCTGACAGAACATTAAAAAATTGCAAATAGAAAAAAACAGGAGCACCAACAGCAAAAACGTTGATATCAATAATTTCGAGGGTTTGATTGCACGTTCTATATTTTATCGTTAATCAAAAAGCAAATTTTCTAATGTACTAATAAAAATGCAAAGCCATATTGTCACAGCAAGCTGGTTAGCCTGCTCCACTATCACATAATATTGCACCGTTCTCAAACAGTCAGACACAAAACATGTAAATGCCTTTGTGACTGACCACCTGTGCTACAAGACACCCTAAGCTCAGAATGGCTAGTTCAATTTAAGCTGGCATTAGGATCCCTCACCCAAAGGTAACCAAAGAGCAGGGGCAGGTTTAAGGTGTTGAAGTGATTACAAAAAAAGTCTAGTGAGAATCTCTGAATTAGAACAAACCTTTTAAAACTATCCTATTCTTCAGCCAGATCGGATGATTCAAGCAAACTATTGGACCAATCTCAGGGAATGGGTGCCATCACTTTCATGGAAGAAGAAGCAGAAAGGCAGACCTATTTTCAGTTCACTTCTGCCAGTATGTGCTCCAGTGTTACGGCGCTATAAAGAATTGAGGTTCCTAAAGACGATCCTTCATTTTATACTGGGTCAGCTCCACTCTCTTTATTACCATTTCACTATCCCTTCCCTTCAAAAGACCAACGAATACAAGAAAAAATGCCTTAATCCGTCACAAAACTTGAATAATAGGAATTTCCAAGTGTTTTAGTCAAATACTGTATACGTTCTTTTTCTAAAGTTATTTTTTAAACACATGTTCTTTCATAAACTCTGGCCACTGGTTCTATTCTATGCTATCAAACTAAAGATGCACTGAATGATTCTCTGGATGGTCTTGCCAGAAGTGAGGTTGTGGTGGCCGACGTGGTAACGTCCCTGACTGGTGAACGCCAGACTG
>NC_090725.1:141242781-141252781 GCF_036898095.1 Palaemon carinicauda
AGAGAGAGAGAGAGAGAGAGAGGGGGAGAGAGAGATTAAAAGAAACAAGGAAAAAAATAAACAAAAATAAACCGACGATGAAAGTGGACGCTGATCAAAATGGTCGGCGCTCGCTATATAGTATATTAAAGATTATAATCAGGTTGACCGTTAATAATTCTCTTCTAAATTCTTTTAAACTGTTGAAGAGATCTACTTCCAGTCATTAGTTGTTAAAGTTGATGTGCAGTCACTCGTAGAAATATAATCAAAAGTTATATAAGAAGCCCACTTGAATTGGAGACCGATCTGAGAGTTAAAAAATCAGATTATTATACGATTTTGAATAAAAGATTTTCCATGTATTATAGGGCACTTTATTTTCCCGGTACTGAAGGGAGAAAAAAATCAATACCCATGTATGGGAAACGAAATCATTCTCGGATATAACCATGTTAGTTGACTCGACTTTTCAAATTTATCTTTCAATAAATTTGAAAACTAACCATTGACTCGGGAACGAAATTGAGAAAATGGAGCCTGATTTTGGTTATTTAATTTACAATAAATGTGGCGGTAAACGCGACACTAATTAGTGCCAAAACTGTATCTTATTCTAAAGCGAACCGCAAGCCTTTAGTTCACATTTTTTATTGTTCTTGCTGTGAGAGTAATTGTTGTCATTATTAGTATAAAGATGCAAGTTTTCTAAAATGTTTTTCTTATTGGATATAAATTTAGTAATAACGGGGCCTGTAACACACTTAGAACTGTCACTTTAATTCTTTCATACATGCAACAGAAAAACAGCATGATACACTTACATACACACCAACAATAACAACAAAAACTTCGAGACAACTTCTATTAATTTCCCATAAGCACCCAAACACAGTACATCTTGAAAGGCCTTTCTTGATTACGTGATTGGTAACAAAAGGTGGTAACAATGAGACCTTAAAGTTGAGGTGGGCATTACGAAGGAGGGAAGAGGTGCGGAGGGAGCAGAGGGTACTTGGCCTAGTTTCACAATGAATGTTGTTGTAGACCAACAGGCCAGAGGGAGAGGGGTGCGCACAAGGACTGGGCAGGTGAGGGGAGGGAGAGGACGTTGCCCCTAATAATGCCTTCAGTACTTCCCACTAAACTTTAACAAAATTTGCTTCTTTCGTAAATCAAATATATCAATGATTAAGATTCAAATAAAATCGCAAGAATCCAAACAAATATTATGTAGATTGGTTTCAGCTAGGGAACTTGAGAAATAGATTAATTATAACAGTATTTTTCCGGCGTTAGGTTACTCTTACGTACCTTGTAAAGTAAAGAAAAACATAATTGCATCTAAAGATAAAATTAGTGAACTAATTTGCAGCGAATTTTTTATGTTGAACAGACTGACGTACATCTCTATATAGTTTATGTATGGAAGATCTATTTGAATGTTGTTACTGTTCATAAAATATTTAATTTTAAAATTTTTCATTATTTTTGTTGCAGTATATTTATTTCCTTATTTCCTTTTCTCACTGGGATATTTTCCTGTTGAAGTCCTTGGGCTTATAATATCCTGCTTTTCCAACTAGGATTGTAGCTAATAATAATAATAATAATAATAATAATAATAATAATAATAATAATAATAATAAGTTCATTCAAGACGTTACAGACTATGGTGACCCACCTGGTCAAACTACCTGTCCAGTTTTTTAACATGAACTTTGCATCAGGGAAAATACCCCACTAAATTTACCCATATTGAATAAGTAGCAAGTTGGGTTTTACCCGTTTTCGAGGCTTACAAATTTAAGTTTCGTATGCACATGTCAAGTACAATCTATAAAAAAGAACACGTTTATCAAATAACAGTAATTTGAAAATACACATTACAGTCATGAGTGAAATAATAATACAGGCATTTCCTCACCCGTTTTTTCCCACCGATGACAGAAACTGTAAGGTGAAAAGGTTATTTGTAGACGGGAATACTGAACATATTCTGATCGATGAAACGCTTTTACTATACAAAGTATTAAATTGAATTTTGCTAACTTTGGTGGGAGGGTTTTTCATAATGTGGATCAAAGAAAGTACTTAATATCGCTGCAATATGCACAACTTACAAGGAACAAGACAAGGATATGCAATCGAAGAGGGAACAGAGGGGTTGATACAACGGTCGAGAGAGAGAGAGAGAGAGAGAGAGAGAGAGAGAGAGAGAGAGAGATAACCATCAGCGAGAATTGGATGAACCAATTCGATCTCCTTTAGGTTCTGTACATCAATTAATTACGAAGAAAACTATCATTACATGGTATCTTCACATTTCAAAATAAACTGCTGCCTGATTACGTATAAATATTGTCAGAAATGCCATATCATGGTCAATGATTCTCGTCAGACAACGTTTTTTAATCCTCTTCATGGTAAATATTGATGTGCAAGACTACTGTACATACGAATAACAAATAAGTCGTCGAAAATACAGGTTTCGCCCACAATGTACCTTAAGATATTGTTTTGCAATTGGTTAATAAATCTAGCTAAGATTGAAAATAAAAAGCACTACATTCTAAGCTGACAATCAAGTTATCACAAAATCGAGTGTTTGAAATTCAAGCCAACCCATTTTTACCCCCAAGAAACAAGACGTGAAAAGACAACCAGTGTAGCAAGTCAGAGCAAGGCTGTTGAAATGCGTCGTGTCATTTACAAGTGCTGAAAGATGAAGCCAAAGAGTGACAAACATACAGACCGCAATGTCAAATCGAGCTTACGTCAAAAATGAAACAAGTGAATAATTTTCATGCGGAATTGGTTGGGTAAGGCATAGAATGCTTAGATAAAGAAAAAAAAATAGTAGTAGTAATTATAGATGATATGGATAAACCGTATAGTTATATCAATATCAATGGTATAGCAAACGAGTAAAGGATAAGGTAAACACCACGAAAAGAAAAGTCAACGATGAAGCATGCATATGAGCGCGACCTCGTTAAGGCCTCATGTCAACGCGCGTAACCCCCCCCCCCCCCCTTTCCCTCCACCAACCCCACAATGACCTTCACAGGCGACATTCACAGACCGATCGCAAATCGAGTAAATGCGAGACACTTGAATGTTTACGACATGATGCACATTACAGGGGGTTTTCGATGCTGTTGCTATTCCGAGAATTAAATCATTAACTTTCTTTGCGACAAAGAAGTTAGATTTGAAGTTAAGAGTAAAAGTATACGTAAAGGAAACGTTTAAATCTGGGACTGATGACGTGCGCATAAGTTTAAATTGTAAGTACAGTATATGGTTAGTAAAAAATTATTCATTTAAGTATACTATGATGAATATACAATATATTATAAATTGTAAGAATTGTAAATGTGTATTTCCTAACGAAGGATAAAGAATGCCTACATTGATGAGAATGTGGACATCTGAAGCAAACAGACAACGTATTCAAGAGACTGAAACCCATTTGGAAAACACTTTCATGCATCGATTAATGAGAGAGAGAGAGAGAGAGAGAGAGAGAGAGAGAGAGAGAGAGAGAGAGAGAGAGACAAATTACTCAAAAAACAAATTACTCAAGGTATTCAGCAGAAATTAGAAATTTTCCAGTAATATATTTTTAAGGATATGGCATTAAATACGGCGTCCAGCAAAAATATGGTTTACCGATACAAATTTACCAATTTTGCTCCTTAAATCCACAAATCAATTTAACATTACAAAATCTAAAGCAGCTTGCACATAAACCGAAGGATTCTGCAATGCCACGAAGGAAGTGAGCAACCAGAAGTAGGTCATAGAGAGAGAGAGAGAGAGAGAGAGAGAGAGAGAGAGAGAAGGACATGAGGAATATCAATAAAACCCTCCAAGGAAGTATGGTGCTGGACCAAGTTCACCACCGGCAGGAGAGAGGCGCCTGCTGTTATGCCACTAATGAGGATATCTATATAAACTCTTCCTCTCGGTGAACTCCCTGCTACTCCCTCCCAACCACATCCCCCTCCCCCTCTTTCAGCCACCTCCCTATGCCAGCAATCTCGTCCCTCTCATATTTTAGGCTTTCCCCATATCTCAAAGTTTAATATTCTAAGACCTTAATTAAACCTTATCATAGATTTTAATCAATAAAATAACCTGATTGATCACTTAAATCCAAACAAAACAATGAACAAAGGGAACTAAAAAAGTATGTCTAGTATAAATGTAATAAATTATTGATAGATTACAGAAAAAACAAATCAAATAAAACAACAAAAAAGGGGAAATTTATAGGAGACATTAAAATGCTAACGAATAATATCGCTTTGGAAAGTACCATGATGGGATAAAACAGAGAATGGATGATTGAATGAAAATAAATGAGCTCGATCTGTAACAACGGATTAGATTATAAACTGACACGTGATAGCTCCCAGCGTACGGGTCTGTGGAGAATCACAAGATGTTTTACATATTTCTTGAAAAATAGTCACTCAGCCCCTGAGTACAGAATAAAAACGCATGCACATCAATTCTACACTGAAATAGGTTACTATATTGAGAGAGAGAGAGAGAGAGAGAGAGAGAGAGAGAGAGAGAGAGAGAAATATTAGGAATTATAATTTATACTTTAGTGTATACTAATTTCAGAGAACACGGTTCAACGTTTATCATAAAATAAAAGTGCCATTAGATGAAGAATCTTGTATACGACTCTCTCTCTCTCTCTCTCTCTCTCTCTCTCTCTCTCTCTCTCTCTCTCTCTCTCTCTCTCTCTCCAATAAAAAACTAATATAAAACAGAAGGGAGAATGGTTAAAATGAAAAAAAGGTATTGAATGTACAGAATGCTTAATAATTACCACGTGAAATTATACCTTTTGACAAGACTGGAACATGCGAGTAAATGAATAAGAAAGCAGAAACTAGCGTAATTTGCAAACACACACACACACTATATGTGTGTGTATATATATATATATATATAATATATAAATATATGTATATACATTTATATATATACATACTCATATATACATATATATATATATATATATATAAATATATATATATACATATTCATATATATATATATATATATATATACATATTCATATATACATATATATATATATATATATTCATATATATATATATATATATATTTATATATATACATATTCATATATATATATATATATATATATATATATATATATATATATATATATATATATATATTCATATACTGTATATACACACAGAAGCGGAAATCCTACTAGTTATATATATATATATATATATAATATATATATATATATATATACTGTATACGCGCGCTCTCCTTACTCGAGATAACAAGGATTAATATCAATCTTGGAGATAACTAGCACTTCTACTGACAGATTTTACGAAACGTACCATATAACCGCATTTTTATCACCCCATTGTCCACAGACTCCACATTCAGTTTTTGGCAACAGTATCTATTTCCTAACCTTCGAAGAGAATTCCATCAATCAGTGACGTTAGAAATAAGACGTACTTATGCAGAGGTTTAACCCGACTTGGTAACAACTTGCATTCAAGGACAAACGAGAACAGGGTATGAAAATGTATGAAAATCTGAGTAGTAAACATAGATATCATCAGACAGGTTTTATCAGAAATATTAAGCCTTGGAAATCTCCATAATTACATGAAGGCTGGCGTAATAAACTGCTTGAATGTTAAGATAATACCAGGTAATATAATTTTTACTAAAAACAAAGTACGTCGATAAATTAACTTACTGTGGAACTAGGCAGTTTACGAAGCCGCGAAACGAAAAAAAATCGGTCTAAAGAGAATTAAGGAAGATCCACACATCAAATCTCTTTCAAAGTGAAAGGAAGTAACAGATGAAGGACTGTGATTTAATTTCTGGAATTTGGTATAAATGGACCGTCCTAGATGTTCAATGGGCAATTTATAAAATATCATTGAGAAAGTACAAGACGTTTGAGATAAGGATATGGTGAGGTATCTAATCTTGTTAACACTTAAAACTAAGCATGTTTAGAGTGAAATTATTCATTGATACATATTCTTAAGATGTGTATGTGACAACACTGGAGGAAGATGACAAATGTCGATGACAAAGGGTGTTTAGCAGTGTGATTACAACAAAAACTGGCATAAACCATAAACACAAAGTTTAAGAGCCTTTTGTCGTAACAACTGAAACCTATTATACGCCAAACACTACAAGGTGTATCAACGTTTACATATAAAAATATTCTACTATAAGCATGGTTAAGTACTGCATTATACGGAAACAAAATCATTAAAACCATGAAGACACAGAAGTTCAGAATCATCCTAAGTGGTTTTCACTATTTCTTAAGAGGCAAGAAATAAAAAGTTATGTAATTCTCTACTACATTGCCCAAGGCATTATAAACGCCTAATTCAATGGTAATAAATTTTATTGGAACAAATATCCTGCAAAATATTCTTTTTTTTATTATTTTCACGCCATTCAGTCTACCAACATCATCACATTCAACAATGAAACAATAGAGCAAAAATTGAAAATTCCAAGGAAATCCGACGGCTTTCAAAAACACCCGCTTCTCTCCGAGGTTTTCATATAAAATATTATCAAAGGACAAAACATCTTCAAGGCTAGGAGGTAAAGACATCTACATTAAAAGGTGTAAAATCTCTCTCTCTCTCTCTCTCTCTCTCTCTCTCTCTCTCTGGTAAAGACAAAAGACAAATTACCAAGGAAAATAAAAACCCCTTTAATTTCTTAACATAAGATTTCTAATAACTTAATCTCACTTCTAAGTAACAAATCGTCTTTATGCTTTACACATGGTCTAGATACAAGGATTTACACAAAATATGTCTTTCATCGCTTCCTTCCCTCTATAAAAAAAAAATAATAATAATAAAAAAAAAAAAAAGCAGCAGCAGCAGCCTTCTTGGAATTTCCTGGTTCTGTGGAGCGGATGTTACCGAGCTTCATTTCCCGGGACGCCCGATACCAAGAAGTCAGTTCATAATCCCACTGAGTAATATTTTGATCGCCCGCGTTCCGTGTCACTCCATTTATCTCTTGCCCTTTGCCCACGACAATTTAAAATAGATTTACCTAGTTTCAAAGCTCGCAAGAATTGTTTATATAAATTTGTGTTATATGGCAGGCGTTGGGTCCACGGACGCCATTCCATGTCAAGATAAAGGTGTGACTTCGAGTAAAACTCTATATATACGCAATATTATATTTATATCTATATCCGAAAAAACTTTGGCATTTTCTTAATAATATTTGAAATAATTCGCGTGGACTTTCATACACTCAAATACGAGCCAAGTTCAAAGTCTCTGTGGCAACGATGTCGAAATTTATGGCTGATTACATGAATTGGACATTTTACTTGACCGTAACCTTGACCTTCCAAAATCTAATAATTTCCAGCTTTTTACATAACATTTAATCTCTGCAAGTTTCATTACTCTACGATTAAAATTGTGGCCAGGAATCTGTTCACAAACAAGCAAACACACACACACACAAACAAAGGATCAAGTAAAGATAAGCACCCCATAACTGACTAGTATAGAAAAGCACCCCCGAATTTGTGCAAGTAAAGAATAGCACTCCCATATTTGAGCAAGTAAAGATAAGCACTCCCTGGTCTTGAATAAAAGCAAGTAAAGATAAGCACTCCCATATTTGAGCATGTAAAGATAAGCACATTATTATAAACATAACCTCTTTCTAACTTCGTTGGCGTAGGTAATAATATACAGTATATATTTCTAGGACGCAATTTTTCAATGACTGACCGGCATGCCAAAACTACGGAACTAGAATTTTCTTATAGCGCATCAAAATAATAATAATAATAATAATAATAATAATAATAATAATAATAATAAATAAATAAATAAATAAAATAAAAAACAGAAATGATATCAATGAATTTTCTTATATGAATTACGGATGATCTGCTAGCTTATAAGGCGAGGGAAAACTGAAACCAGACAGAACCACTCGGATCTGGATAGGTCGCGAAGAGAAAAGCGAACCAGAGGCTGACACTGCCAGTCAGAAATTTGTGACGAAATCAGTTCCTTTCATCAATGGTTTAGTGTTGGGTAAAACCTTCAATATCGACTTAAAATTTCCTACTACCTACAGTGCACGACAAAATTTTGATTACAATATGAAAAGCACTTCATCTCCATGCATTATATTCTTCTCTTGGAACTGAACGTCAGACAATATAATGTACCCCAAACAGGAAGAATACATACAGTATATATATATATATATATATATGTGTGTGTGTGTGTATATATATACATACACACACACACATATATATATATATATATATATATACTGGTAAACGATAAATAACTTAGGTACGATCTACACAGGGAGTTCCCCCCAAATTCTGGGTGTTAAAAAAACTAGCCAATCGACGCTGGTGCCGCCACAATGGGCCGGTTGTAGCTCCGAGAAGGGAGAGGTGAAGTACCATTAGAAGGAGGAAGAGGAGAAGCACCGGAGAGGAAGAAGATGACGAGGAGAGAAATATTTCCCCCTAAGTAACTCGACCCCCGAACCCCCCAAATTCTCCGATTTTACCCTTCTATCTTGCGCTTTTCCCTCCAGGGTCTTTTTAGTTGTCCTGGGGGTTTCTTTTCCATGTCTGAACTCAACTACCTTCCACGGCTTGGCTTCTTGATTTCGGGTACGATCTGAATTTCCTTTGGGAGGGGAAAATACCCATGAATAAAGCATGGCACTTCATTACTGGTTCTTATTTATTTCGATAGAATTAACAAAAACATCCTATTCTAAGAGATACTTTGAACCCTTCGTTGGCACGCTCCATTTCATTTCCTATTTGGAGATACTAGGAAAACAAAACTGGTTACTTTTCCAATAATGTTGTAGGTTACGAAATACCCCAGTGCCTTAAATAGCCTAATTGCGTTCGCTCTCTCTCTCTCTCTCTCTCTCTCTCTCTCTCTCTCTCCTTGTTCTTCCTGCTCTGCTTCCCAGATTCTGGTTGGAATGGTGTGTTCAAAATACAAAGGCAGTAATCAGAGTCTACCTCTCAAAAGCTAAAATTGAATGATGACCAACATTATGTCACCCAAACCCTTCTGATTTTGTTATATTATAATAATTAAGTTAATCATGCAATTTCGTCAGCAATTAGATTATATAAACCTGCTCTCTGAGATGGTGAACCATCCCTAAAGAGAAAGTTTCTCTCATCAACATGTTACATGAACTTGACAAAGAGATGAGATTACCTCATTCTCTAGTAGACTCCATTGTTAGTTCTATTTGCTTCCATGCCCTATTTCACCTCCATAAAAACCCCCCTCTATTCCTACGCTAACTATTACAGTTGTCACACTGCAAAGAAATCCGACCATAGTCGCTGAGTAACGAAACCAATTTGGCTTGAAAGAGGGTGTCTTCATTTGTTGCCCTTCGTGTGACTTGTTTAATCGTTATGATTTTATAATTTCTGTTCAGCATTTTACATCACTTCCTTCCCATTCTCGGATTATTCATAAAGAAAAGAATTACATGTTGCATCTAACTTCTTGACTGATTGAATAAACAAAACCTATGTCAACGTATTTCGTGGTAATTAGTTTGGAACAAAATTCCAATTACAAGTTTTTCTCATTATTGATACGATACTTATGGTAAAAAGAAGTTATCCTTACCTTCATACGAATATTTTCCAGTAATGAAATGCGAACAAAAATAGAGAAATAGTCTCGAATAAAAAAAAACTGTAAAAATATATGAAAATAAAAACAAACGAAGCTAATTGGTTACATTTATCAGTGAAAATGGAGTGAAGAAAATGGACAAACACCGTGTCTACGCCTTTAACCATTATACCAAGGTCATTATACCTATTATACTGCGGGGGAAATATTTAGTTGTTAGGTTAAGCCAAACCTTGTTCCGGCACAGGGTTTAGCTCACACCTTGATCCAGCCATCCT
>NC_090725.1:141257781-141262013 GCF_036898095.1 Palaemon carinicauda
CCGCTTTCATTTTTCTATATAACGGTTTAAAGGAAATGAATAATTATCGGGCATAACCGAAATTATAGGTTTAAAGAGACATAGTAAAAAATTTTCAGCTTGGCCTTATCCTTATTATCAATAGATGACACTTACTTTCACAAGATTATATAAATGCCTTGGCACATGCACTCTTTAAAATAAATCCTAATTAATACTATACATGTATTCCGAAAAAAAAAAAAAAAAAAAAACAGGAATGTTCGAGACTCGTTTTCTTTGATCGATTTATACTATTAAAAATCATATTCAATGAAATCCTCCACATTTATCTGATGCCTTACGCAACCGAAAAATAAAAATACAAAATTACACAATTTCCACTGGAAGCACTTTTCATAACCACCAACATTTAAAGATGTGGACCTTGGAGGAAAAATAACGTAGTATTAATCTTCCTAGATATAAACACAGCACTTTATCAATTACCTATTGTAAGAACACTTTTCCTCGATTCGTTAGACACGTCCCACGTTCGTTCGGTGATGATGCTCTTTCTTCTGCCAGAGAACAAGAAGAGGAGCCCTCAAGTCTAGCTGGACTCTGGAGAGTTGAGGGGATGTTTCCTGTCTGCAGGAGTGTGTGTGTGCGTATGTGCGAAACAGTGAAGGAGAGCTCACTGCTCGTGTTACTCGTGTACACCACCACCGCTACGCTGATAATAAGCTCACGAAGTAATCGCACTCTCTCTACTATATAATATACAGTAGCGTGAGCTGATTGGCCTTGGAGATAACATGTGGTCCCCTGGGAGGAATAATGTCTATAGGTATTACTCCTCCAAGGCGGCCCCAAACCACCAACCCCTAACCCCACCAAGTCTTTCCTCCAGCCACCCTATAATGGTCGTAAGTCTCCCTTTTAACAACCCTTTCGCTTATCCTTCTCCAAAATGACCATCTCTTGGCCTCTGTACATTGAATCCAAGAGAATAACTTATATCCTCTCGTAAATCACCTTCTCACCTAAGGCTATACAATCGGTTTATTTGCCAGCTTTCATTTATTTATACTTGGGAATCATATATTTGGTTTATTTTTTTCTTATCCGATCTCTTCTCTCAGAGCCAACGAAAATGCACCGAGACGTTTTCTCTTTATCTTTTCATGGTCAAAGTTACCATCTTTACTCGGTTCCCCACTTAAGTTATATAATGATGCCCATCAAATCTCTGGTCACATTTGTAATAATAATAATAATAATAATAATAATAATAATAATGATAAAAACATATGACCAAATAATAAGTGAATGAAAATACTCGATGATGATAATAATAATAATAATAATAATAATAATAATAATAATAATAACAACAACATATGACCAAGTAATAAGTGAATGAAAATACTTGATATGATAACTAGAGGGGCACTCTGTAGAGTGCAGACCTCCGCCAGGGCAGCTTATATCTCGACCTTTTGGACTGATTTTGGACGTTTTGCTAGTCCGTGACCTTGACAATTGATCTTACCAAAATTTAATAATTTCATCCTCTTTACATAACAGTTTAAAATCCCGACATGTTTCATTACTTTATGATTAAAATTGTGGCCGTATAGTTGATGACCAAATTATGACCTTTTGCTTGACCTTGACCTTGAACTCGACCTTGATCTTCTACCTTAACATGTAATTAATTGGCGTGGATTTTCATACACTCAAATATGAACCAAGTTTAAAGTCTCTGTGACAACGATGTCCAAACTTATGACTGATTACGTGAACTGGACATTTTGCTTGACCGAGACCTTGACCTTTGACCTTGACCTTCCAAAATTTAACAATTTCCAGCTTTTTACATAGTAGTTAATCCCTGCAAGTTTCATTACTCTACGATTAAAATTGTGGCTATGAAGTTGTTCACAAACAAACACACAAACAAGGTGTAATGACAATAATAATGATAACATATGACCAATTGATAATAATAATAATAATAATAATAATAATAATAATAATAATAATAATAATAATAATGTCCTTGCAGCCCTTGCCATGCTACTCCACTGCAGTCCAGGGCACCGAACTCGTCCTAAGTCTTACATCATTGCGATTTCCTGCATCTAATGCTCACGCAGCAAATCACACGAAAGCCTTCATTGTCTTATGTCGTCAAATTACTGAAGGTTTTATGAGAAAGTTCATTCACTTCTGAGGAGAACCAGGTACGCCACCACAGAAGGAGAGCACCACCTACTGTACACACGAGGGAAGTCGAGGTCTGCGCATCATAGAAAATTCTATGCAAATGTTCCCATTAAAAAAACACAAACATAGAGGAATAAATCTAACCTATTTTTAAAAAAGACAAAACTTTAAGTAAAGGAAAATATTCTGCATACAGAAAAAAATCTATATAATTAAAGAAAACTCCTTGTATTAAGGAAACACATTGAAAAGACTAACTGCAAGTATAAAAAGATCCTCTTGAAATGAGAAACTACATATCAAGGACACCATAAAGTTATGGTGGAACCAAATATTTCATAAGGAAATTTCTTCAGACATCTCTCTCTCTCTCTCTCTCTCTCTCTCTCTCTCTCTCTCTCTCTCTACATTTGAGATAAGAATTATCGATAATAAATGGTGAGGTCAGTCCCTAGGTATTTTTTGTAACCGCAATGAACAGAGGCCTTATATTCATGGTGATCGGTGTGTGTTACGAGGAAAAATGAGTATACTTGAATAAATTGATGAATTGAAAAAAATTAGAGCAACAAGTAGATACAAAAATAATGAATGCAAATGGCTAAGAAAAAAAAAACATGAACGTTCACGAAGTGGAACAAGTGAATTGTTGAAAAGGATATGACTGAGGGAATTATTTTATGGTTAATATATATATATATATATATGTATGTATATATACAGTATATATATATATATATATATACTCATATATATATATATATACTCATATATATATATATAGAGAGAGAGAGAGAGAGAGAGAGAGAGAGAGAGATTGGCAACACTAACAGAACTAATCCTTGAGTGCTTACAGAATTACTTATCTGAAATAATAAATGAGTAAAAACCAATGTCGAAATTCAGTCTTTAAATAGATAAGAATGACTATACTCTATAAACAAAATATAAATTCTAGTCTGAATTCTTATAGTATCTGTATTCAGACTTGAAAAGTCTTTTGCACCGTAACCAAAGAAGCTAGCAATTTACAACAGAATAATGAATGAATGGTTTAATCGAGCATTACTGCCTATGACACACTAGTAAGCAAGGTCTACCTGCAGACGTCAACCGTTGATCTTGTCTTAAGGTAGCAATTCTCGTAACCTAAAGAAAGTTTTTGAAACAATTTATTAAATGAAAGGGTTAAATAATACTTTGAGTATTTACGGGCAGTAGAAGCTCTAACAACAGGATGATAGTTAGATGCACAAGTTTGTTGATCTTTCTTATTATGCGTAAGCATTAAATGTTTTGAATGTACAGTACCTTTTTCATGTTTAACAATCAGGGAAAAACTTATTCGGTGGCATGTAGGAATGGGGTCTAGGACAGGTATCTTGCAACATTTGTGAATGAAATAATTCTTTAGACTATATGAGAAGAGACTGGGCCAAGGACTGAGGAGGCTGAAATTGCAAAGTTAAGAGTTGCATGAAAAATGATAGGCGAAGATCAAGTCATGGTTCAATCATATGATAATGTAGTGATAGTGGAGCATGAAGTTCTGTGAGAAATAAATTGGGAAATTAGCTCATTCTTTTATTCTAGGAAGAGATGAAATCAGGCTATCAGGTTTCCTTTCAGTATAATAAATCTCCTTTATACAAAGTAGGGACTTGCAACAATTCCTGACGGATATCATGAAGTATGAACAGCATACTGTAGTAAGGAGAAAATGACGGAAAAGAAAGAGTGGTAAAACCTATGGTTCAAATGGAAAGAAATTTTTGATAAAAGATGGGGAGGCAAAGGTAGAAGAAAAAAAAAACATTGGACACTGATCAGGAGACCATTCTTTTGTAGATATAATTCAATGGGTTTGAGGAAATATAAGGAAAGTCTACATCATGGTAATGTAGTTTAGTAACATGTAATGTGTTTCCATTTTATTACTAATGGGAAGAGACTTTCTTACTGTTTCAGAAACTTCAGTATGTACCGCATGTAGTAGATATAAAAAGATTCCTGGAGAGAAGTTACGTAATTCAAGAAAGCTT
>NC_090725.1:141262513-141282513 GCF_036898095.1 Palaemon carinicauda
ATTCAAGAAAGCTTATAAGATGAACTTAATTTGTAGAATTGAGATGTCAACAGTCAAAGGATTGTAAAATATATAAGCTATAACAAATCAAATAAAGTCTATCTTAAATTGTACCAAAATTCTCTCAATAATGGCTATTCAAAGTAAGAGGAGCACTTTGCTTTTTCAATGAATTCAGAATAAGACTGATCAATGTCTATATACATTCACCAATTCTCAGTTTTTTTTTTCAAAAACAAATATAAAATAAATTGCATTAAATAGAAAAAGGCTCTTATACGAAATTATTCAGTATTGTCAAGGAATATACCCTTGGATTTTTCGATAATTCAAACTCTCAATCTCACATGACACTTTATAACTTTGAGATCCAGCTAAAAAGTGGTTCTAAAAATATTAGAGAAATTTTCCTATAGAAGAATTATTCACTTTTATTTTTCCTTGAGTATGTAGTAAACATAGCTATTGAAGAAAAATATGGAAAAGATATATTGCTTCCCAGTAGATATTTTGATTTCTAAGTGAAACGTGATCTTGAATGACAGCTTTGTTCATTAAACTTCAAGGATTTTGAGATCCAACTTGAAACTGCTTCCATACGATTTTATAAAGGATCGTCATTTCTCAGCAATCCTTCCTCGCATTTCTATTGCTTATTCGTTATTTGCGTTATTTAGGGTATGTTACGATCTTACAGCCATTAGAGGTTCTTTTAATAATTAAAATAAATGTTTCCAATAACCACCATTGAAATATGGGAAATGAATAAAAAAAAAAAAGATAACGTTTATTCACAAACTTATAAAGAAAATCAATGTTACTAATTCGGTTACTGTAACTGACAAATCAAATTAATCAAAACATCAATAGAAAAGGAGAACGGTCAGTAAGGTAGAAATACTTAAGGAATAGTTTTTTGCAGCTGCTGAGACGATACTGGTACGGAGACTTCAGGCTTGGGAACGTTGCAGAAGGGCGGCTGAAGTTCAGATGAAACTGGCACGATGACGTCACAGAAAGGGTGGCATCAAGATGGGACATCAGGAGACTTCTCCAAGAATTCGATGATAGTGTTGAACTAAGGCGGGCTGCAGGCTGTGTTGGCTACTTCTCGTCACAAGCAGGAAGGGCTGGTTGCTTCAATTTGTCTCTTCTTCTCAGCCATAACAGGATTTTGGAGATAGGCATTTGTTGTCTGTAGGGAAGGTTGGAAACTGTCTCTATCAGACTTCTGGTCTTCTCTGCTTCTTATCTCGTCAGGACTTGGTTCTCATCTTCTTCGGACATAGTTCATCTCTTGTGTTATGTCCTGTTCTATCTCTCATGGACACTATCTTCTTGAAGTTTATATACCCATGTATGAGCAGAGTTAATTACAGAGGGCAGTAGTCATTTCCATAGAAGGCGTTTTTTTTTTTTTTTTTAACAATTCTCCGGCCTCCTCAAAAACGCCCACTTTGATCACGCCATGGAAGCTTCTAGAAGAAATTTCTGATGCAATCTGGACCATGTGTTGAGTCGTAACAAAATGGCAGCACGTGTCCTTCCATGATGACATATTTGATAAACAAGGATATCCCTGAGGCTCGGTTTCTCACAATATTCTGACTCCATTAATTTAATAAAGGCGATGACATCTTGGTCAAAACCGAAGTCCCCTTATTGCTGCCGGCGCTCTTCGTCGAAGTTCGGTTTATTTTCAAAATGCTGACGACAATGAAGTGATGACAGCTTTGACCAAACAATACGGTAGTCGAATCTCGTCTCGCTGCTCACACTTTGGGAAAAGATATTTTTGTCTTTTGATAACATATCCTTTTAGTAGTATTGTATCTACCCATGAGAGTGCAAATGACGATAACGTAAGCAATCTCATATACTCATCTATCTTAAACATCAAGTCAAATTACAATCAGAAGTTCGTTTCCTGTAAACAGCAATGTGGCGAAAAAAAAAACAGCACGACTTACTTCAGGGGGAAAAACTGAAGCATGGGGAGGATTCCAAACCTTGACCATAAAGGAAAAGTAAGTAATAGCAGCAACATTTGGAATTGTTACAAGTGAAGAATAAAGGAGCAGCGTAGAACCAGACTCAGAGACAAAACTGAATGACTAGCGTTTACCGAAGGACAGAAAAGAATAAGTAATTACAAAACTTCATAACTATACCACATGAAAACCTTAGAGCTGATTATATTTACCTATTTACCTATTTATAGATAACCGTTCCATTTGAATTTTTATTATAAAAAAAAAGAGATGAAATATTTGAGCCCGTTTTGAAATAACTTTTTTTTTTTTTACATTTTCTTATTTTTAAAAAAGTATGTGAGAGAAGGCCAAAACTAGAGACGAAAGAAGCAACTAGTCTGCCTCTTGGATGCGGCCTGATTTAAAGACGCCGGGAAAACAGAGGCAAGGAGAGAATACTACTCTTAGGCAAATTGATGACATGTACACAGTAGTTGTGCTTACCTAGAGGATGTTGCTCGGTATTTGAAAGGCTTTGTGAATTAAAAGCTTTAAATAACGACAGCCGTTTCTACGCCATTATCATCTACCATGGAATAACCAGGTAACTAAGAACCGAAGATGAAATATAATAACACTATAAGTAATTTGTATTTAATAGATTCTCATCACGACACTATCAAATATGAAATACAGTTTTTTTTTCTTTTTGTTCAGTTGTGTGGTTGATCTAATTCATTTGGTTGCTAGCGAGTTGTTCTTTAGACTCGAGAACTTTAGTTCTTTCTTCACTTCTACATCTGGTACAGTATTTCAACTCCTTTTCTGAACAGCTTTCGCACTCAATTACCTCGATTTGTTGCTTCAATTCACGGACTTCATGCTCTTTTATTAAGGAATTCGGTCTGGCTCACAATAAAATCTTTGATGCACAAGTAATATTATCTATTTAGTCAATCATGGTCTACTATGTTTTTATAAATGTTTAGACTCTCTTTGTTTCCAAACTCACAATTATTTCTTCGTCCTCGATTTGCATTTATGTCTGTCAATATAATCATCCAATATTATTATCCCGAGTAAATTTCGGGAAAATCCGCTATATTTTAGGAATGCCATATCATTTATTTGAAAAGAAGTTCGAAGGAGTGAATGGGCTTTCCAATACAGAAAAGAACATTTTTTTTGTTCATTAACTTGACCTTTTTTTAACTTATGGTTGACTGAAATAAAGCACCGAAACTGGTAATATATCAGTCTCAACAGGACAGGTTTTACATGAAGGGAAATGCAGAATGAAATAAAACACTCGTACCCATTAGTCAAGAGCATGCACGAGAGAGAGAGAGAGAGAGAGAGAGAGAGAGAGAGAGAGAGAGAGAGAGAGAGATCACGTAATATTTACCAACATCAGTGTTGTTACGAAGTCAAACCCCTCACATGGACGGGCCTGTCATTCCTACCTCCCCCTCGCCATCAGCCCGAACCGAGAGAAAACTGGGCATAACAGCTTGGAAGCAGTTCGCCGTCTTTGTTCTTCCTCCTTATGTTTGGGAGCGCAATTTGGTCCGCCAAATGCGACAACGGCTTTAGCCTATCACAGAAGCAGCTGAATCTAAGAAATGATTTTAGGGAAATGTTTAAACAATCTCGCGTAAGCTATGCAACAGCTC
The DNA here is from genome assembly GCF_036898095.1 of Palaemon carinicauda. Taxonomy (NCBI): domain Eukaryota; kingdom Metazoa; phylum Arthropoda; class Malacostraca; order Decapoda; family Palaemonidae; genus Palaemon; species Palaemon carinicauda. The sequence goes on from NC_090725.1 coordinate 141,266,160, forward strand.
GTGTCATGAAACACTTGTGTATTAAATTGATTAGGTATTGCCGAGAAACATTTCCTAAAAAGAAAAGTATTTCACATTTTCTTTGATAAGATGCAATAATAAGAAAGATCAAACAAATATATTCGGTGTAAGTCGAGAGAAAGTTACTGGATAAGTATTGAGATATTTCATTAAGCAATAGGCGTAAAACCGAGAGATACTAGGAAGAGATGGAGCCAATATGTGACGTCAAAGCCTTCGGCGGGGGATGCGCTTGAGAGAACATGTAGTCTCTCTAGAAGTAATTCTGAATTAAATGGTGCCCTAATCACTGGAATCTCTTTTAATATTAGAATAAAAAAGTACTCAACAGATTAACTCTTAAGTAAAAGGTCAAGACAATAGACCAAGAGATTACGAAAGACGTTAATAGAGAGTCAACTTTTCTTGCTTTCTCACTGCTTAATGCAACGAGCAGATGGTGTCAGCATACAACAGTCAGAATGAGTAACTTTCATCTGTTCATATTAATTTTGTTTTATGTACTAACGATACATATTTGCCTACATTTGACACTTCATTTATTCTTCTTACTATAATACCTTTCAAACTATCTCGTCAACGTACGTTAAAAACCCAGTGTGTTTTATGATTATCATATATACATACACGCACATACACACGCACACACAGACACAGACACACACAGACACACACACACATATATATATATATACACACACATATATATATATATATATATATATACACACACACACATATATATATATATATATATATATATATATATATACACACACACACACACACACACACACACACATATATATATATATATATATATATATATATATATATATATATATATATATATATATATATATATATATTTCTTTACCTATAAGTACAAGCTGTTAGAGGAATTCTTAAAAAAAGAAATCAGAAATAACAGTACAGTTTATTAGTGACTGTAGCTCTCCTATTCATATCATAGTTATGCAACACGATGCGTAAACATACAGAGTATTAATTAACTGGTAAGAAAATACATGAAAGCCTACCCTACGAGCCTCCAATTCTCTTTAATGAAATGTTGAAGATCACACAACTATTGAACTTGGAAACGTAGACAGCTGGTTGCACTGTCGGTCATCTCTCCATCTGTATGGATGGATTTCCGGGAACCAGGTGAACATGACAGATACAATGACTGACCCACAGATGGAGGAACTCTCTTCATTAACATCTATTTATAATGGTCAATATTTATAACAGGTATGACTGAAGTAACTTAACGACGCTAGATTAATATATTTCCTGTGTCAAAAACCAAGCCACAAAGCAGCTGGCTGCTATTCCAGAGGAAATACTGCTAGAATGAGGAACCTCTGAGAAGAGCTGCTACTGCTAGTACTTCGGAAGCTATGGAAATAAAGACCAAAACAGCTGCTTGCACTGTCAAATAAATCCAGTAGATTTGATGAATGATGAGGGACAGATTGTGAAAATGGCAAGGGATTCAAAATAGTTTAAAGTTGTACATTTTTAGCAGACAAGTTTTAACCACCAGGGATGGGGGATGTACAACCATGTTGGTGAAGAAGGACTTGGTGACTGTTGAAAAGTTTACCGGCAAAACTGTGAATGTTGTAATGGTAAATGCTACAGTATATAGTATATTGTTACACAGAATCAGAGATCGGGATAAATTCTTCATACTTTGCTGGTAAAATGCTGCGTGTCTAGATACTCCACTGTTTGACCTTATGTTTGGCAATATCCCTGGTTCTCCTGATGGATTAAAACCAGAATCCAAAAAGTGTGCTGTAGTAACCTGTGGCCAAGTGAAGAAGAAAAGGATGTTGCCAAAACTCAAAGTAGGTGAAGTTAACCAGATGGCTCAAGATAAAGAAATCAGTGATTTTCAGAAGGAAGATGAATCCTCAAACAATGCAAGGAAGTACAGTATGCTGGTGAATGAAGTGTTTACCCATAAGAAGTCCAAAGAAGTCTCCCAATTCATAGCGAAGGGTAGAAATCTCTATAGGCGATCTCTAGTAGGAGGTAGTCAGAAAGATCAACTGATTATTCCCCAGGTATTGTGAAGTTGTGATGGATTTAGCCCATGCAGGTATGATGGGTGGAAATCTTGGCATAGGTAAAACTTGTGAAAGAATCTTAAATTAGTTTAATTTTCCTGGTGTATCACAAGAGATAACCAGGATTTGTAAGTACTGTGACATATGGCAGCAAACTGTGGATGAGGGAAGGGTTATTACAGCGACGTTGGGAAAGGTGCTACTAATAGAGGAACCATTTAGCCGTGTAGCTGTAGATCCTGTTTGCCTAATTGCACCTTGTTTATCAAATGGATCCCAATACATCTTAACAGTTGTGGATTATGCCACTATGTACCAAGTGTTATTGAAGCACTTTTGAAAATTTTTAGTGAGACTGGAATTTCAAGAGAGGTAGTTTCTGACCGTGGAGCTCAGTTTACCTCAGATATGATGAAGGAATTATACAGACTGTTCTCTGTGAGGATGATTAAAACTACTCCTTATCATTCCATGTACGAGTATAATGGGCTGACAGATCGATGCAATGAAACATTAAAGAAGATGTTAAAGAAGATGTGTGCAGAGCAACGTTTGCTTAGAGACACACCGCAATGGAGTATGAAGTTTTCGCCATTTGAACTCGTGTATGGTCATACTGTGAGAGGACTTTTAACATTATTACGAGATCTGTGGGAAGGCACTGTGGTGGAAGGTGACAAAATCTTCCTAACAATATGTGATTGATCTTCCTGTAACACTGCCGGGCACTCTTACAATGACAACAGAAGAGTTGAAGAAAGTCCAAGAAACTATGGTGGAAGGTGACAAAATCTTCCTAACAATATGTGATTGATCTTCCTGTAACACTGCTAGGCACTCTTACAATGACAACAGAAGAGTTGAAGAAAGTGCAAGAAATTGCTCATTATTATTACAGTCAGAAGGCAAGTGACCGGAAGTTGGAGGAAGCTGATAAAGTACTACTATTGTTACCTAATAATGACAACAAGCTGTTGTAACAATGGAAAGGACCATTCAAAGTAACAAAACGATGTAAGCGATCAAATTACGAAATCGTCATAAATGGTATTATCAGGAGATATCACGTAAAACTACCGAAGAAGTATTTATCCCGGAATCCTGTGATGATACAGACAACCCAATCAGCTGCTATAGCAATCGAGAAAGATGACCAGAACCTTGAAGATGAAAATGTGACTGTACTAACCTACCTACAGAAGGAGACTTGGAAAGAAGTCAAAATAAATATAGAGCTAGAAAGAAGTAAAAGAAGGGAACTTCACAATTTCTTAAAGGATAATAAGGATATTATCTTACTGACGTACCCTAAAGTAATATGTTAGCCCGATATAAGATTCAACTAACATTATGAGAGATAGTAAGAGTTAAGCCATATCTTATCCTCTCTAGAGTTTGCAGGATGCTGTTAAAAAGGATTTAAAGAATATGAAGGATTAAGGAATCATTGAGCTGTCGATGTCTGCTTACTCTTTGCCCTTGTGTGAGGCACTAAAAAGAAGATGGGACAACTTGATTGTGTTTAGACTTGCGAGATTAAACAAAAATGTTGCTTACAATGCTGAGCCAGTGTGTGATCCAGAAGTTATATTCTTCAGTTTGGCTAACAGCAAATATTTCTCAAAGATCGGCTTAACCAAAGGATATTGGCAGTTCTCGTTAGAAGAGGGATGTAAAGAATTAACTGCCTTTGCAGCACTCAAGGACTTTCCAGTTCACCTTGTGTTACCATTTGGTCTTGTTAATGTACCCGATGTGTTTATTAGGCTAATGAGGATGTTATATAGAGATCTAGAGGTAGTTGACACATTCCTGGACGACATCCTAATCGATACAGCAACATGGGATGAGTATTGTCGAGTCTTGCAGGAGGTCTTTGCACATGACTACGAGTAGTTACTAGTTATATGCTTGCTAAATCAAGCAAGTGTGAAATTGGTATGATGAGTCTAGAATACCTTGGCCATGTAGTAGGGAGAGGTATGTTGAAATCGACTCCCGAAAAAATAACGAGAGTTCAACAAGCACGAATCCCTCGTGCTAAAAAAGAAACGTAATCTTTTCTTAGACTGTCTGTCTCCTACCACAGGTATATACTGTCATTTTCAACCAATGCTGACCTAACTGAAAAGAATGCACCTAACAACATAAAGTGGGAGTAGAAGCATCAAAAAGCCTTTGATCAAAATAAAGAATGGCCAACAAGAGAACCTATTATTCAAAGGAATGCATTAAATACTGGCCTGGGTACGGTATTATTTCAAGAATACGAAGAAATAAGTGGCCAGTAGCATACATCGGTAAGAAATTATCGTCTGCTGAAACTAGCTACACTGTGATCAAGTGAAAAAAAATTAACTGTGGTTTGGGCGACTAAGAAATTCTATCAGTACCTAAATGGTCGTGAATTTTGTTGGGAAACACCATCAGCCCTTAACCTATCTACAAACATCGAAGGTGATGAATTGACAATTGATGAGATGGGTATTACACCTGGAACAATTTCAAGTAAGAATAAACTATGTGAAAGTTAAAAAATGTGTGAGTGCAGACTACCTTAGTTGAAGTGTGTAAAAAAAATACATATTGCATATACTTCAGTTACAAAAACGAAATTGTTAGGAGTAATCTCGAAGGGAGGATTAATACATATGTCTTAAGAGCTTAAAATAATCACAGTGATGTGAATAGTAATACAATAGTAATATTTATATTCATTATTATTATCATTAAGTTATTGTTATCGAATTGGTTAGTAATCTCTATATCGGTAGCATAGGTGAGTTGAGATTTCTAATGAATCTTCTGCGATGCCTGCAGATCTGGTGCGGTATTTAGCGTGGGAAAAATCTATTGCGGTGTAGGAAATCTAGAATATTCTAGAATGAATAATAGTGCATATGTGGATCTTAGAAAGGGAGTGACATCATTTGAGATGAGTTTTGATTCCGAAAATTATGTTATATATTATATGTAGGTTTTCTTTTTGTGAACGGGTTCTTATCAAGTAAATAGGAATATTTCTATTTATCTCATATAATATTTTGAAAACTTAAAAGTTCTTCTTATCAAAAATGTCCTTACGAGAGCATTTTGGGAACTAGGTTTTATAAGGTATCACGTGACACAGCCATATAAAACGTACCAAATGGGTTCTATATATAGGGCGAATTTTGCATTGCGGAAGAAGACTTCTAGACACTCAAATTGAAATTTGCAACGTCCTTCAAAAGTTAAAGTCCCCTTCGGCTACTGATACCCTTGTTCTCTTGTAGGTCTCTTATCTCGACAATTAACTGTATTTTGTTTTAATTGCTCAAGTGTTAAGATAACTAAGTCTAATACCATTTCTGTGCTTGAATTGCTTGTGGTAATCAAGTGTTACTATTAACTGCCTAAGCCTAGTTCCCTTTTTGAGTTTGAATTGATTATGGTACTCGAGTGTTGATATAACTGTCAAAGTATAGCACCATATATTATTTTGATTGCTTTAATGAAATGAAGTGTTAACCCTTTAACCCCCGGGGTATTTGGAAATTTCCAACCCTTAACCCCCAAGGGGTTATTTTTTTCCCAGCACATTTTGGAGTATATTTTCTTTAAATTGCTCTAACAGCCTTAATTTTTGTCATAGAGAGGTCAGGTTGGTCTCATTCTCTTGGAAAATGTCTGAATTTTCTCAAAAAATTATAAAAAAATATGAAAAACCAATTTTTATAGCATTTTTTTGCAAGGACGTACCGGTACGTCCATGGGGGTAAAGGGATGGCTTTTGTGAAACGTACCAGTACGTCCTTTGCCTAAACTTTTACTTAACCTTCTGTTAACGAAATTAAGTTGTGTATTAATCTGTTGATCGAAACCAACTATATCATTTGGACCCGTGTTCTGCATGTAGCAACACATAAAAGTCTTTTGTATTTCAGTAATTGAACTCAATACTTTGAGATTCTCATGATTTATCACTGGCAACTGTGGATCGACACGTAAAATTAGGATTATGTAAAATATGCAGTGTAAAACCTGGTTAATACCACTTTATTGCACTAAGTTAAATTTTTGTAAAAAATATATATTCTATTTAGATATGTATTAAAACTATATTCTTGAAAGCCATTAGTATTATTTAATCTTTTGACATTTTTTGGTTACCACCTCAAGTCTGGTTATTATTACTCATAAAACTATTTAAGTTGTAGACCTACAGTAAAAGAACCCTAAGTTAGAGCATTTTAGAAGGTTGATTTTCTGGATTTTAAAACAACAAAATCTAACAGTCTGATTTGATTTGAATGATTGAAAGTTTTCTGGTATCCTGTAACAGTCAGAATTATGTCAAATCTTATGCTACATTTATAAAGAACTAACCGAACGATGGTGCCAGAGATGAATATCCAGATTAGGAATAGGAAATTTAATAGCAGGCAAGTTCTCGTCCAACAAATTAAGAAGAGAGTTAGCAGCTAAAGATCAGACTGGAGAATAATACTAGGAATAAGGTAGCATGAAAGAGTTAAAAAATTTCTTCAGAACAGATTGATCACCAAAAACCTTAAAAGATTTTCTCAATTAGCCATCTTTTTGTACAATTGAAGAAGAAACAGACCAAATGTGTTTGTCAAAAGTAAATTTGCAATCAAGAATCACACATGAATTTTCAAAAGAGTTGTATGTAGTTGAGAAAAAGAAAAAAAAAAAAAAAAAACATTATCAATGCAGAGATCCGTATGTTGAGAAGCCACTGCTCTCGACCTACTTACAATCATATTTTGAGTTTTGTTAGTGTAACTTCATGGTCTATAATTTGGACCATGGACTAATTTTAGCTAGATATCTATTAAGGGATTCAGCCACTCCAAATCTATATTTAGGCGATAGAATTGAGGAACAGAGAGTAGTATCATTTACATATGCAACGAGCTTGTTTCTAAGCCAAATCACATATCTTGTGTGTGTAGTATGAAAAGTACGATGGTGCCCATCAACAATTACTCTTTGTAATCTATTACTTAAGAAGTCAATAATGTTGCTCAGAAAAGACCCACTTACTTGCAACTGTCTGACTTTGACAACAAGGGCCTCACAATTAATACAGTTAAAGGCCGCATTAAAATCAAAGATAGCCATACCGACTTGCTGACCACCATCAAGGGATTGCTGTACAGCCCTGGAAATTGTAAAAAGGGCATCAAATGCTCCAAGGCCTTTGTGAAAACCAGTTTGCAAACTAGGGAACAGATTATTACTTTCGGGATACCTATCTAGACCTGTTGCAAAAAGACATTAAAAAACTTTAGATAATATGGGAGTTAAGGAAATTGGGCGGCAATCAGCATGGCTACAGCTACCACAAACACATCTACCTAATGGAGTAACATTACCAATTCTCCAACAAGTGCAAAAAGAATTTCTTCTTACTAACTTACAGAAAAAACAGACAACCTAGGAGCTAAAAGATCAGCAGCCTTTATACGAAACAAAGGAAAAATACCATTTTGGTTTACATCTCCATATGCATCAAGGTCCATGAAGTGTTTTAATTTCACGGACCAAAAATATTAAGTATTTAGTTTAGCCTCAGGAATAGAGAAGTGATGAAGATCGAGTTTCTCATTACTCAAACGCATCAGCCAAAACGGTTGTCTTTTCCTTTATACAGTGAGCGACAGAGCCATCTGGTTTAAATAAAAGTGGAACTGTTATGTCTATACCAAAGAGTGCAGATTTAAGGGTAGCCCACAACTTATGTTTCAGGGATGTAACAGAAAGAGTTTTTTCTATGGTCATATTGTATTCCTTTTCAGTTGAAGCATAAACTTTCTCTGCAATGACTCTTAGCTGTGTAAAATTATTCCAAGTCACATCTGATCTGTTATCCTTCCGAAGATGATAGACCTCCTGAATTTCCAAATAAGCGCATAGGCAATCATCTTTGAACCAATTATTAGGATAATTTCAGTCTGTTATTAGTATCATCAGTGCAGGGGGCAGACTTGATGAGGACTGTCCTACTCACGTTAGTTTACCAACGATTAAAATTATAAAAAAAAAAAAAAAAAAATAGTTAGGACATAAAAACGTTTCGAAAAGTTCGCCACGAAAAATAGAAGGTAATAATTGTATCTACTTTGAAAATGCAATAATCTCCTTCAAACGTATGTTATTTACATCATACAAAACAAAACAAGGATAAAGAAATGTTTGACTTAATTCCTTGCATGTATAAATTCCCTGTCATGGAATTCTCCTAAGATTGATCTATCTCCCAAGCATACGCAAGCATCATTTATGCATAAGTATATAAATTTTTATCTCCAATCGCCCTCTTCTATTGAAAGGGGTGGCTCCAAATTGTTCAGCCTTCTAGTTCATCAGTTAGTCTTTAAATGTAAAATTGCTGGCCAATTGCGTTCCCTCATGGCCCCCGATATTCATCTAAAGATTAGTGGACTTATAGTGATAATCTGGAACAGAAAGTAGTGTCACACTTCTGCTGCCTCAGTACAAATCATTTAGTCAAGCTGCTCAATGTAACCATATATATATACAGTATATATACCCCGCACCTACACACGCATACACACACCTATATATATATATATATATATATATATATATATATATATATATATATATATATATATATATATATTATATATATGATAGGGGGCTGGCAGAATTTAAAAAAGGGACAGATTACGGTGCCCATGTACCCTTTGCATTCCAAACAACAATAATCATAGGGAGGAGGAAAGTTATGATTCTATGGAATTATCAGTAAAAAAATTTTGGATGAAAAACGCAATTTCTCTGGATGAAATAACTATTCTTTCAGGAATAACATTTCTTTCAATTAAGAATCAGAATTCCCCCCACACAGTAATGTTTACATAACTTACAATACAAGGCAAATAGAGCAGAGAGAAAGAAAAATCCACTTCTGTCTTACACCACTTGGATGTAAGACTTGTTATTGGCCTGAAACATTTGAACTTCCTTAAGCAGAAATCATAAATTCTAAATCATGAAATATCAAATTTTTTCATGAATTCTACACAATTAATGTGTTTCATGCTCTAATGTGAATTAATCATGCCTCACATTCTATTTGGTACTTAAAATTATTTTTCATGCGGGTATTTTTACTCACATTAAAAAACCCGCATGATAAATTTTTAATATAATCCACGTGTACTGAGACACGTGGCTCTATAAAGAAAAAGGCCGAGTAAATCTAAGAAGAGTCCCGGAACATTTCTATTCTTACTCAACCTTGAAATCCTACTTCCCCACAATTAAAAAAAAAGGCTGTCGCCTTCTGTGTTCATTTTGTTTGTTTATAGACAGTTGTCCAGGATATAGAGTTATTTTAATTTATTACCAAACATAGCTTCACGATCTTACATGATATTAGAAAAATTATAAAGCATCTTATTTTTCCACATTCAAACTGTTATTTCTTTCAAAATTTACACAAAGATTCTTTGCTTCTACTAAACCGTGTATTCCCTAACATGTAATAAAATCATTATAACAATACAGTTCCATATCTGCTGGAGAAATATATGGCGTTTTTAAAAGTCCATATTTATTCAAGTCGACCGAATCAGTCTAAAGTTTCCATCTTTTCAGCTATTTCGCATAGAACCAGGGGATGCAAAATCCTACTCAAACTCTTCTGCTTCTTTTCAGATGAGACAAACGACTGATTTACTAAATTTTGTGTCTTAACAGCACGTTTAACTGCTTTTGAAACAGCCATGCATAGCGACGTTGTTAACTTGATCAAGGCTGAAATAACTGCAAACGTTGTATGTCATTTCTGGGCCTAATCCTAAAAAAAAAAAAAAAAAAAAAAAAACACGTTCCGAAAAAAACAAATCCATAATCGAAAGTACTTCTACTTTCTTTCTATGGAAATAGATTAAATAGGCTCTTTTTCATTAAGCAGACCACACTCTGGATCCTGGACCAAACCATGAAATGTCCCGATTTCTCAACTTTTAAATCTCGAGCTCGATCGATCGGCGACCTTTTAGAGATGGTGGCCTAAGAAAAAATCTCCTATCTTTCTGGTTTCAGTGGCTTAACCCTCACAAAAAAGAAGAAAAAAAAAATGAAATGCCTTTGGTGAAAAAAAATCTTTTTAACCTTCCTCTCTTATGTAAATATACTCGTAGATTCAAAACTACCAATTGCTTGGTTTATCTTACAATAGAGACAAATAACTATAAATGGATAATGACACATGCAAGCAGTATATTTGTCCAGAGCAACGCTCCTTCCCTTCATGAGTTCAACGGACAATGAGAGTTATCATTTCTATCTCTGCAGTACGGGGAATCTAATGACATTAACAACCGGCGGACTGAACCAGAAAAAAAAAAAATGATTGGAAAAACTGTAGGTTCCAATTCCGAGGACTCTCCGTGAAGAGATAAAAGTACAGAGATCAATGGAGGAATGATATCAGTTGCTTCTCGCCATCCTTTTCTGCTCCATTATTTTTCCTGTTCCTAAAATTCTGAGCTAGATACAAGCAAAAAAATCTTAGTCGTCCAGGATTCCAACGCATAAAAATAACTATACCTTTGATGTCACTCTTCTCCCAAAATGACCCTTAGCTCGAATATCAAGCAACGACCATCATGTTAACAACCTGTCTTGCGCCTAAATCATTCCCGAGTGCCACCTCATGGGTTTCAAGTGACATTCGAGAACGAAGAGAAACGCTTTGGCATATTACCAATACAAAGCTACTCCTTGACATCTCGGGTGAATAGTTTCTCGTACGTTTCACAATCAATTTGAATACCTCAAGCCTTTATTCCCCTGTCAAACTATCATGAGATCACAAATCAGAGCAGTTTATATCGTGACGCTGTGTTGGGTTTACCTCTTTTTCTTATACTCCATCCCCACGTCATTCCCGATTGCAATATTTGTCTAGTTTTTCTTTTTAAACTAAAATGAATTGTTTGTAATGTAAACTGGTTTTTGTATTTATTTATTTATTTATTTATTTATACCCAGTGTACGAATATGTCTCGGCCAAAAGTGAGTTTAACCTCTGCAACTGTCCAAAAGTTCAAGGGTGGAAAGACGGAGAAAACACACTAAGAACAAGAAATCTGATGAAGAGAAGTTGTCGATACTGGTAAAAGAGTTATTGTTCATTAGAATAAAAAGGTGAAAAAAGTGGAAATCAACATTAACTGAGCAATGAATAATAATAAAGAATGAATATGGTGAATTCATAAACATTTAGAAATAAAGGCAATGAATGATTGAACGGTGAAAAAATAGTTGATCATAGAACAGGAAAGCACCAAAGGCAACAAGCTATCCTTATCAGGTTTGGAAGATGAGGGGAAAGGTCCATGAAAGCAAAATTAATAATCATCTCTATTGTAGAAGCAAATAGAAATATAGAGGATGAAAACGAAAGAATGAAAATAGTCGAATCTGTCAGGTTACTTTGAAGTGGAAATAAAAAGCCTCAACTTCTGCATTAATCTGCCACTATTTAATGAAAATTTCACTACAATAATTTCTTAATAATTCACAAGAAGGAATTCTTTACAGGATATACAAGGTGAAAGCAGCATTTACTTAATGACATTAATAATATATAGGGATGATATGATAAATACATTAACAATATACGAAATTTTACAGATTAAAAAAAAAAAATCTAATTTTACTGTAATCCATATTCTTACCTATAGGGACTGTCCCCGACCCATAAGGAACCCAGCGGGACAGGAAGAGTAAAGAATATAGTAGTTTGAATGGAAAAATTTTTTATTATAAAAATAATTTGTCTATAAACTGTATATAAGAAAAACCAGCCTACAACTAAAATGATAATAATAACATCAACATTTACTATCGTGATGATAACGGTGACGATGATCACATAAGATTAAAAATTATAGTGTGAGAAAAAGAAATTAGCAAGTATATTTAGACAATGCTCACGGATTAATCAATATACGAATATACAACAACTACCTTTACTTGGTCCATTGTAAATTGTTATTTGAAACAGACCATAAGTAAAGAACTCTCTCTCTCTCTCTCTCTCTCTCTCTCTCTCTCTCTCTCTCTCTCTCTCTCTCTCTCTCTCTCTCAAACCATGCCTCTTTGAATGAATCACTCCTTTCGAGATACCGTGAGATTATTCAAATCCCTTTCCCGAATACTGATTGATCAAAACTTTAATATCTTGTCACGGAGGCCGACGGGGAGTGGTACCAAATGCTCATATCCATCTATCCTAGATTTAAAAGGGAATGAAGTAAAATATAGAAAGGCAATGAAGAAAGGATACCAAGAGTTGCGTATTTAAAGTTAAGAAAGGAAGAAAATGGTGACTCCAGGATTTCTAAAAATCAAAGAAGGGAGTTCCGTGAATTTCGTTAATCGGAAAAATGGGTGACTTGTCAAGTTCAACAGTAAATTGACAAACATTAAACTAATCAATCAAGAATAAAGATCACAGTGAAATTTTCTTGCTCGTACTACTTGCAGTTCATACTAGCCCTTAGATACCGAACACTCTTCCTGTCCTCGCTTCTACTGAATTCTCAATTTTGCCTTAATTCAAGAAACATATTTATTGTCACATAAAAGATCCAAAGCTGATGTACATAAAAAAACTCTCCCTTCCCTTTCTCTTTGTTTTGAGCATGTTCACACGTTTCGGTCTATTATCGTGAAAACAAACTAGTATATCGGGGAATAAAACCTTTCACTTTTCCATATGCAAATGAAGTGTTACCTCAATATTTTTCATGATAAAGTACTTAGGTAATGCCGAAAGAGTTTCTTATTAAATGTGCACGTAAGACTTTCATCTATGGTTTAATATTGATACATGTATCATTCAAAAGGTTCAAAAGAAAAAAGAAAAAGGATCTGAAGGGGATACCTGTCCTTTGCAACAACTAGAGATCTGTCTTTTTATTTTTCTCAGATAAGAATTTCTCAAACCTTGCCACCGGATACTGATACTAAAAGAATCTTATGTCAATACAACATATTTTTATAATCAATAAATTAAGTCTATTTATAGGAATTATTAGTCATATTGGGAATGAAAAGAATAACAGTGACCGCACACTAATGTGATTTAGAGAAAGTAATTAAATCAAATAATCTGAATTGGCATGTAAATACAATACCAACAAATTGGTATTTTTGTGCTCAGGTCCAAGTTATTATTATTATTATTATTATTATTATTATTATTATTATTATTATTATTAATAATAGCTAAGCTACAACCCTAGTTGGAAAAGCAGGATGTTTTAAGTTCAAGGGCTCCAACAGGGAAAAGTATCCCAGTGTGGAAAGGAAATAAGGAAATGAATAAACTACATGAGAAGCAATATTTAAGAAACAGACCGAATGTGTATCATATCTAAAATTTTCAAGGAATCGTATAGAGCTAAAGAAACATTATCAATGCAGAGATCTGGATGTTGAAGAGCCACTGTCCTCGACCTACTTACAATCATACTTTGAGTTTTGTTATTGTTCAACTTCATGCCCGGTAATTTGCAACATACACTTATTTTAGCTAGATCTCTATTAAGGGATTCAGCAATCCTAGATCTACATTGAGGAGATGGAATTGAGGCAAAGCGAGTATCATTCTCTGCATATGCAACGAGCTTGTTTTCTAGGCCAAACCACATATCATGTGTGTGTATGTAGTATGAAAGGTAATGGTCCAAGAAACCTACCCTGAGGAACACCAGATATCACACACCTACTGTATATTCACTATGGTGCCCATCAAAAACATTTCTTTGCTATCTATCACTTAAAAAGTTAATTATGGTGATAAGAAGAGACCCACCTACTCCCAACTGTTTGAGTTTGAAAACAAGGGCTTCTTTATTAACACAGTCAAAGGCACCACTAAAATAATGGCTAATTATACGAACTTCTGTGTAGCATTGGAAATTGTAAGAAGGGAATCCCACTCTCCAAAGCCTTTGCGAAAGCCAAATTGCAAACTAGGGAACAAATGATTGCCTTCAGTATACCTATATAGACGTTATGACAAATGACTATAAAAAAATTTGGATAATAGAAATTGGGTGGTAATCAGCAAGACTAAAGCTACCACAAACACATATACCTCATGGAGTAACATGAACAATTCTCAAACAAATGCAAAAAGAACTTATTGCTAACTAGGAACTAGAAATTCAGCGGTCTTTATAAAGACAAAGGAAAAATACCATTTGAGTCTACACTTCCATAAGCACCAATGTCCATCAAGAGTGTTTTTTTATTCCACAGACCGAAAAACTGAACTGTTAGTTTAGCCTGAGGAAAACAGGAATGAATAAAGATCGAGTTTTTCATTACTCTCCTTATTGTCAAACACATCAGCCAAAAGGGTTGTCTTTTCCTTTGAACAGTGATGACAGAGTCATCTTGTTTAAGTACAGGAGGAACTGTTATGCCTACACCAAAAAATCCAGATTTAAGGGTAGCCGACCACTTATGTTCCCGGGTTGTACTAGAATAGGTTTCTTTTATGGTTAAATTGTATTCCTTTTCCTTTGAAGCTTAAAATATCTGAGCAACACCTTTTAGCTGAGTATAATTATTCCAAGTCGAATCTGATCTGTGACCCTTCCAAAGATGATATGCCTCCTGCTTCTCCAAATAAGTACATCTACAATCCTCATTGATACAGGGTTTGTCCTTCACTAAGTATTTTAGCACACGAGAAGGGGTACGCTTATCAATTGCGTTGCCCAGATTCTCATTCAGGAGAACAACAGGTTCTACACTTTTATATAAAATGCGACTAATTAAAATGCCTAAGATCGCTCAAAATATCATTCCAGTCTGTTTGTGATTTTATTTATATGTTGCATAAGTATTACACATCAGACACAATCTGCTGAGTACTAATTACTAGAAAAATTAAGGCATGATCAGATGTTCCAACCGGAAAACCAACCTTCCGTTCTATAACATTAGGGGAGTCAGTGTATAGGAGGTCCAAGTAGTTACCAGACTTATGAATACCTTCACGTATGATTTGTCACAGCCTGATTGAGAGGGAAAGTCCAAAGCTCTCAAGCTATGGTGATCAGTAGGAGAAAAAGAATCCCTAACATGAACAAAAGAGGCCTTTTTATCATCTTCCTGTAACTTAGCCATGATGGTAAGAAGACAATCAAAAATAGAATCATCCAAGTCTGAAACCCTATATCCTAATTCTTATGCTGGGGTCATTACACGAGTCAAACCGTCAAATGTGCTTCTATACAGTGAATCTATCTATTTGCCAAGAATAGAATCCTTGAATTGATACAAAAAAACTCATATTTGGAAAGCAAGCCTCACATACGCAATGATTTTCTTCATCCTTTTATACCGTAATTGAAACAATGCTATTTCTCAGATCAGCGACAGTGCTGTCACTTCTTTCCTATATAACAAAAAGAAAAAAACTTTCCTTAGGACAAATCAACATCCACCTGAACATTAAATTTCAAATTTACCAATTTCAGATTACTTCCTTCTATGACTGTTTCCTTTACTCTTCCTTTGTTTTGTTGTTTAACCTGAGAGTCACAGATTTGTCCCTTTAAAGATATGGGTCTATTTTATAGAAGATAAACCTCACACTTTCTCTCATGTCATACATTGATTATATAAGGATATACAGTCACTCATCCCAAATAACTGAGAAAACTAATATAAGGCCTCAGTATTATATACTGTTTCCCTTTATTCAATGACCACTTTTGAAACTGACAACAATCACTTCCAATAAGGGTAAGAAATGTCAATTCAGTGAATCAAGCATCATGTGCAAAAGCAAACTGTTTGCAGATGCTGACAAGCAAATTATTTCCCAATTGTTTATGTAACACTCCTATGAAATGGAATGGCTGTATGGCTCTCCGTGTAATGGTAACGACAAACGCATCCAAGTCATTAATAACAATGAACGCTCATCGATCACAAAGGAATATATCCCACTGAATGCAGATGTATGTAATTGTAAATCATCTTCCCAACCCAGATCATGAAGTATGAACCAAACGATACATGTTGCAAATCATAGAGAGGTTTGATAAATATAAATATGAAAACTATAAAGAAAACTATTCGTTTACGCTCATTAATTGTAATAAACCATAAATATTATGAAAGTTCTCTAGCTAAAGCATATTAAAAATGTACTTAAAAGGCCACTGAACACTCACTGACTATTC